>NW_024117545.1:0-15837 GCF_003073215.2 Triticum urartu | reverse complement strand
AGCTCCTTGCGCTCTACTACAATGGCTACGCTAATAGCCCGGGCATTAGCGGCCACATATAATAATAACGGCTCTTTATCGATTGGTGCTGCGAGCATGGGTGGTTCAGCTAGCTGCCTCTTCAGATCCTCAAACGCTTTATCAGCTGCCTCACTCCAGAAAAAGTTATCTGTTTTCTTGAGCATATGATATAAGGGGATGGCCTTCTCTCCAAGGCGACTGATAAACTGGCTCAAGGCTGTAATCCGACCGGCCAGACATTGAACATCGTTGATACACGCTGGTTTAGCCAAGGACGTAATTGCTGCAATTTTTTCCGGATTAGCCTCAATGCCTCTATTTGATACTAGAAAACCTAAGAGCTTCCCTGCCGGGACACCAAAGACACACTTCTCGGAATTGAGCATCATCTTGTAAATCCGGAGATTGTCAAAGGCTTCTCTTTAATCATCTATCAATGTCTCCTCCTTTCTGGATTTTACCACAATATCATCCACATATGCATGAACATTGTGCCCAATTTGTTTATGAAGGCAATTCTGAACACATCGCTGGTAAGTTGCCTGGGCACTCTTGAGTCCAAAAGGCATGGAGACATAGCAGAAGGCTCCAAAGGGAGTTATGAAAGCTGTTTTCTCCTGGTCCTTAACCGCCATTTTGATCTGATGATAACCAGAGTAAGCATCCATAAAACACAAACGGTCACAACCTGCCGTAGCATCAATTATCTGATCAATGCGAGGGAGAGCAAAGGGGTCTGCAGGGCAAGCCTTGTTTAAATTTGTGTAATCCACACACATGCGCCAAGTGCCGTTTTTCTTAAGAACTAGCAGCGGATTAGCTAACCACTCTGGATGAAAAACCTCGACAATAGACCCTGCGACCAACAGACGGGCTACCTTGTCACCGATAGCCTTCCGTCTCTCTTCATTGAAGCGGCGGAGGAACTGCCGGACCGGTTTAAACTTATGATCAATGTTGAGTGTGTGCTCAGCGAGTTCCCTCGGTACACCTTGCATGTCAGAAGGTTTCCATGCAAAGATGTCTCGATTCTCACGGATGAACTCGATGAGCGCACTTTCCTATTTGGGATCCAGGTTAGCGCTGATGCTGAACTGTTTGGATGAATAGCCATGAACAAAGTCAACCATCTTAGTGTCTGTAGCCGACTTGAACTTCAGCGCCGGATCATGTTCTATAGTCGGCTTTTTCAAAGAGGTCATGTCTCCCGGATCAACTTGCTCCTTATAGAATTTCAACTCCTCCGTGTCACAAACCGACTCAGCATAAGCCGCATCACCTTACTCACACTCCAAAGCAATCTTTCTACTTCCATGTACTGTGATAGTCCCCTTATGACCTGGCATTTTAAGCTATAGATAAACATAACACGGCCTCGCTATTAATTTAGCATAGGCCGGCCGCCCAAACAAGGCGTGGTACGGACTTTTGATCTTTACCACCTCAAATGTCAATGTTTCTGACCTTGAATCATAGTCATCTCCAAAAGCTACCTCCAAAGCTATCTTGCCAACAGGATATGCAGACTTACCAGGCACCACACCATGAAAGACTGTATTCGATGGTTTAAGATTCTTATCTGTCAACCCCATACGGCGAAATGTATAATAATATAAAATGTTGATACTACTTCCCCATCCACGAGTACTTTGGTAAACTTGTATCCCCCAACTTGAGGGGCTACCACCAGGGCCAAGTGACCTGGATTATCAACCCGGGGTGGGTGATCCTCTCTACTCCACAGAATAGGTTGCTCAGACCAGCGTAAATACTGAGGTACTGCCGGTTCAACAGAGTTTACTGCCATTTTGTGAAGTTTCTGATCACGCTTACACAAACTAGTAGTGAAGACATGATATTGCCCGCTATTTAGCTGCTTGGGATTGCTCTGATAACCCGACTACTGCTGCTGCCGCTGATTCCCCTGATGGTTGTAACCTCCCTGGTTACCTTGGTTCCCTTGATTGATGTGTCCAGTTTGGTTGCCTTGAAATCCTAAACCGGAACCGCCACCTCCGTAACCCGGCCCATCGAAACCTCCTCCTGAACCGCCGGGCGGGCCGTTATCATACTGGAACATATTGGAATTCTTGAAATCCCGCATGATATAACGGTCCTTCCAAAGATGTGATGCCGACTTCTCCTTTGATCGATGCTTTGGACAGGGCTGATTCAACAGGCGCTCCAAATTGGGGCCTGAACCTCCGCCCCTCTGGGCTGCTTGCCCTTACGGCGCTGGCCATTCTCCTGTGCATTGGTGTTAGCAACAAAGTCCAAGCTGCTATCGGCCTTGCACTTACCACCATTTCCATGGCCTGCCGGATTATGCTGCTGTCCTTTGGCACTGCTGTTCTTCTTACTTTTCCCCGGTTTATCCTCCTCTGAGTCCGGATCCTTGGTATTATCTGAATCGGCGTATTTAACCAAAGCGGCCATGAGCTTTGACATATCATTGCAGTGACGTTTGAGTCTTCCCAGCTTCTGTTTGAGTAGTAAGAAACGACAATTGCCCTCTAATGTTAACACTGCAGTGTCTGCATTGATACGATCTGATGAATGCAAAATCGTTGAGACCCGTTTGACCCAATGGGTCATGGATTCCCCTTCCTCTTGGACACAAGCGGCCAGATCCATGATTGACATCGGCTGCTTACAAGTATCTTTGAAGTTCTCGATAAATCGGTGTTTTAACTCAGCCCATGATCCGACAGAGTTGGTTGGTAAGCTCTTCAACCAAGTGCGAGTTGTTCCTTCCAACATCATGGTGAAATATTTAGCACACACTGCTTCATCCACATCTAACATCTCCATTGCCATCTCATAGCTCTCCACCCACGCCTCTTGTTGCAAATCGGTGCTGTAATTTGGTACCTTACGAGGTCCCTTGAAATCCTTGGGCAGTCTCACATTACGCAAAGCGGAGGTAAGACACGGCACCCCTAAGGAACTGAACACCACACCTAGCTCTACTGAGGCCGTAGGGTGAACCGGAGTATGTTGTCGTGCTCCGTGTCGAGCTGCCAACTCGGCCTCCTGATATGCGCGGCCATGGTCCACAACATCCTACGCTTTAGCGCCTCCCCCTGCCGGGTTGTTTCCTCGTGGTGAATTTCGGCGACGTGCACTACTAGACACGGCCGGTTCGTCCTCCACGTGTCTGCTATAGCTTCGGCTTGGAAGGGGAGTGGAATGAATCCTCTCACGACTGTGTGAATACACCTGCTGTTGATTTAGCGCTATTTGAAGGAGATCCCTGGCCCGACGTGTTTTCACCGCAACTGGTGACTCGCCGTCAGTCGGGAGGGCCGCTAGGCTTGAAGCGGCGGCCATAATGTTGTCCAACGGGTTGGAATAATGCCCAGGAGGTGTTGGTACATACTATGGCACAATGTTGTTCTGGCGAGGCGGGTCCATCATGCGCGGTTGAACCGGTGCTCCTGTTCCCGGTGCCTCCGCCCGGTTTAGTATGGGTTGGTTACCAGCTCCTGCTCCTGGTGTGTTGAAGAGATTCTGCGGCTCATAAACCGACGGAAGATGCGATCGGTACCTTCTTCTCATGACTTCCTCTGAAGCATTCTGATCCAGCCTAATCCGGTAGGCATGTGCTTCCAATTCAGCCCGCTCTGTAGCCATCCTAGAATTCTCTGTTGCCAGGTCTGCTTTAGCCTGGGCTATCTGATCTTTTACCTTTGCAATCTCCGCATTGTGCTGATCCCTGGCTACTGCATCCACCTCTGCGGCCATTAACATTGCCAAAGCGTCGAACAAATCAGACAGGACTTGGGCTGGAGGTGGCGCTGAGCTTCCTGCCCCTGCTGGTGTGCCCGTTGTTGAACCGGAGAGCATTGCTGCGGCGGTAGATGAGTGAGGCGCCGATTGTGTGCGGCCATGAAGATGGTGGCCCGGTTTGGCAAATCAGGGGAATCCAGAATACTGTTGCCCTCGGATCCTCCATCAATCCGGCCGTCCTACAACTGGTAAAGTGATTCGGTCTCTCTAGAAGAATCGTCATCAGAACAGACCATGGTCTCTCCACCGGACACCGGCCCGTCCTCGTACCTCGATCCATGGATGACACCTATGAAAACATGCCTTGCCTCGGGCTGAACCGGCGAAGAACTTGCACGCCAATCCGTTTCGATGATGTCGGTTCGCCGATCTTGCCGATGAAGACGTGAATCCCACCAAAGGGGACCCGGTACCCGTATTCGATTGAATCGACCTCGGGAACCCATCCTGTGTTGTCGATGTAGAGCTTGACGCGACGACTCTTCGTCATCCGGCCCACAGCGTATCCCTTAAGTCCATCAAAGCTGCCCTTCAAGAACTCAAAACCATAATGCGATAGCCCCACGGTGGGTGCCAACTGTCATGGGTTTGTCACGGCAGATGTCCTTGTGAAAGGACTTAGTTCTGGGGCCATCGCTATGGGTTAGCTTAAAGGGGTTAAACCGGACAAGGGGACACGAGGAGTTTTATACTAGTTCGGCCCCTTCGAGCAAGGTAAAAGCCTACATCTAGTTGTGATTGGGATTGCTAGGGTTTCGAAGGCCAGGGAGCGAATCCACTTTGTCTGGCTCTTGAGTTGTTGTCTGTCCCTAAACCGTGGCCGGGTCATCCATTTATATTCATAGGTTGACGCCCGCTGGGCTATAGAGTCTCGAAGCCGGATCATAAACGTGTCCGGTTCGGTCTCTACTCTTCCTATCTTACAATACAAGTTACATGACTAGGTCGGTTTACATTTACAGGCTGTAACCTGCCTTCGGGCCTTGGGCCTTCCCTAAAGCGTGATCATCCTTGCATCTTCATGGGCTTCTAATCTTCAAAGAGTCAACACGGCTACATAAGGCCGGTTTACCTCCAGTAGTAATATCCCCAACAGGAGGGGAGTGAAGTGGCTAGGGTTTGATCTAGCGAGCGGATGGGGAGGATTTTATGTGGGGTCGGATGGGCCAGCTTGGGCCTAGGCCGATGTGGTGGGCATGCCTGGGCATCCCCATATCCGCCCCATATTTGGGCTGGATATGGCGGTGCCGGTCAGTCTGAGCTCTTGAGGGGCCCGTCTGGGTCAAAAAATCGTGACCTGACAATGACCGGGCGGCCTGCCCGGATGTTTGAGACAGGTTAGAGGGGCCCGGTTGTAGATGCTCTAAAAACAACTTGCTTTACCTTGGCCACTCGCACGCAAGTGTCTCAAGCGAACACAGCAACCCATTGCTGGCATTGAAAAATCTGCCATCCTCTTTGTAATCGAAGGTGAAGCTGCACAACTACAGTGATGGCGGGGTACCTCGCTTGTGTAATGTTGAAGCTCTCTGGCATAGCACGGACTTCCTGCCGACATCCGTCCATGATGTCTTCTCGCTGTTTCTGGTGTCTTCCTAGCGACTCTGTGCGCGATCTCGTCGGTAATCTCTGTCGGGGAACACAGTTATTTCAAAAAAATTCCTATGCACATGCAAGATCATGGTGATGCATAGCAACGAGAAGGGAGAGTGTCGTCCACGTAACCTCGTAGACCGTTAAGCAGAAGCGTTATTACAACGCGGTTGATGTAGTCGTATGTCTTCACGAACGACCGATCCTCGGCACCGAATGTACGGCACCTCCGCGTTCAGCACACGTTCAGCTCGGTGACGTCCCGCGAACTCATGATCCAATAGAGCTCGGAGAAGAGTTTCGTTAGCACGAGGGCGTGATGACGATGTTGATGAAGCTACCGCAGCAGGGCTTCGCCTAAACACCGCTACAGTATGATCGAGGTGGATTATGGTGGAGGGGGGCACCGCACACGGTTGGAGAGATCTCAATGATCAACTTGTGTGTCTTGGGGTGCCCCCTGCCCCCGTATATAAAGGAGCAAGGGAGGAGGAGGCCGGCCCTAGGAGGGGCGCGCCAAGGGAGTAGGATTCCTACTCCTAGTAGGAGTAGGTTTCCTCCTTTTCTAGTCCAATTAGGAAAAGGGGAAAGGAGGGGAGTGGAGAAGGAAGGGAGAGGGGGGCCGCGCCCCAAACCCTTTGTCCAATTCGGACTGGGCTTGGGAGGGGCGCGCGCCACCTCCTGGCCGCTGCCTCTCCTTCCCACTAAGGCCCATTAAGGCCCAATACTACTTCCCCGTATTCCCGTAACTCCTCGGTACTCCGAAAAATACCCGAATCACTCGGAACCTTTCCGATGTCCGAATATAGTCGTCCAATATATCGATATTTACGTCTTGACCATTTCGAGACTCCTCGTCATGTCCCCGATCTCATACGGAATTCCAAACTACCTTCGGTACATCAAATCACATAACTCATAATACAAATCGTCATAGAACTTTAAGTGTGCGGACCCTACGGGTTCGAGACCTATGTAGATATGACCGAGACACTTCTCCGGTCAATAACCAATAGTGGAACTTGGATGCTCATATTAGTTCCTACATATTCTACGAAGATCTTTATCGGCCAAACCGCACAACACTATACGTTGTTCTCTTTGTCATCGGTATGTTGCTTGCCCGAGATTCGATCGTCGGTATCCCAATACCTAGTTCAATCTCGTTACTGGCAAGTCTCTTTACTTGTTCCATAATACATCATCCCGTAACTAACTCATTAGTTATCATGCTTGCAAGGCTTATAGTGATGTGTATTACCGAGAGGGCCCAGAGATACCTCTCCGACAATCAGAGTGACAAATCCTAATCTTGATCTATGCCAACTCAACAAGTACCATCGGAGACACCTGTAGAGAACCTTTATAATCACCCAGTTATGTTGTGACGTTTGGTAGCACACAAAGTGTTCCTCCGGTATTCGGGAGTTGCATAATCTCATAGTCATAAGAACATGTATAAGTCATGAAGAAAGCAATAGCAGTAAACAAACGATCAAGTGCTAAGCTAACGGAATGGGTGAAGTCAATCTCGTCATTCTCCTAATGATGTTATCCCATTGATCAAATAACAACTCATGTCTATGGTTAGGAAACTTAACCATCTTTGATCAATGAGCTAGTCAAGTAGAGGCATACTAGTGACACGATGTTTGTCTATGTATTCACACATGTATTATGTTTCGGGTTAATACAATTCTAGCATGAATAATAAACATTTATCATAAAATAAGGAAATAAATAATAACTTTATTATTGCCTCTAGGGCATATTTCCTTCACTCTCCCCTTCTCATTGCTATGCATCTCCTAGCTAGATCTTGCGTGATCGTAGAATTTTTTTGAAATTTCATGCTACGTTCCCAACAATTTAAACAACCATTTGCCGAGGAGGGCCCTATTTTTAACCTCAAGGTCATGAATGCCCAACCCGCCTTGGTCTTTGGGACGACAAACCACACTCCATTTGGCTAGTCGATATTTCTTTATCTCGCTATCTCCTTGCCAAAAGAATCTTGACCGGAAATAATCCAATCTATGTAAGACTCCTTTTGGCAACTGGAAGAAGAAAACCATATATAGTACCATATTACTTAGTACTGAATTTATGAGGACCAATCTTCCACACAGAGACAACAGTTTACCTTTCCAACTGCTAAGTCTTTTTTGCAGTCTCTCCTCGACATGTTTCCATTCGGCATTTGTGAGTCTCCAATAATGTATCAGCATCCCCAGATATGTGATCTGAAACTGGCCCAACTCGCATCCGAACAGTTCATCGTACAAGTGGGCCTCGTCTTGAGCGTCGCCAAAGCAAAATAATTCACTTTTATGATAAATGATCTTAAGACCCGAGAGTTGCTCGAATGCTGATAAAATCAGTTTCATATTTCTCGCTTTCTCGAGGTCATGATCCATAAAGAGAATCGTATCGTCCGCATATTCAAGTATAGAGAGACCACCATCGACTAGATGATTTACTACCCCATCAATTTGGCCATCAAACTTGGCACGCTCAATCATGACCGCTGGCATATCTGCCACTATATTGAATAGCATGGGCGATATCGAGTCACCTTGTCACAATCCCTTTCCCGTTTGGAAATAGTGTCCAACGTCATCATTGACCTTAATGGCAACACTACCTCCAGAAACGAAGCTATGGACCAAAGCGCGCCACTCTGCAGAAAATCCTTTCATTCTGAGAGTCTGTTGAAGAAAGGGCCACTTGACTTTGTCATAAGCCTTTTCGAAGTCTATTTTGAGTACCACCCCATTCAACTTTTTCCGGTGTAATTCATGGATTGTTTCATGAAGGATAACAACTCCATCTAGGATGTGTCTGCCTTGCATAAAAGTTGTTTGTGTAGGGCGAACCACATGGTCAGCAACCGAGTTTAGCCTAATAGTCGCAACCTTCATGAATATTTTAAAACTAACATTAAGGAGGCAAATAGGAATGTATTGTCTTCCAATCATGGAAACCTCTCGCAGATCTAGACTATCGATGACAACGTTGAAAAAGAAAGGCCAATGATTATCAAACCTACCACGGCTTTTCTCATTTGGAAATCGAAGCAAATTAAAATCCCCACCTATAAGAACGGAGAAAATCGGCCTTGACTCATCCTGGGCTGCCCCATACACGGCGACGAGGGTCCATGTGAAGTTGTCGGCCTTGTTGCGAATATGGAGTTTAACGTGAAACTCACCATCCGAACTAGCCAAAACATCCATAGTCCCTGTATTTACGCCAAGTAAAATGCCACCAGAACGACCTTTAGGCGGGCGTGAAACCCAAGTAAAGTCTATCGCGCCTGAAAGACGGTCAAGCAGACTCACTGAGAAATCACGTCTCCCCATTTCAGAGATAGCCACAAAATCTAAATTGTGCTCCCTATTACATTCCGCAATAAATAAATGTTTAGCCAAGTCATGAAGATCTCTGCGATTAAAAAACATTCCATTCATGAGGAAACAATAAGGGATTTAGAACACTTCACCCTCTTATGGGACTTGCTATTTTTTTCAAACGTGCAGTCTTTGACTTACGTCCGGATGTTGTAAGCTGAATTAATGAACTAAGCTCGGATTCATCTAGACCCACGTCCGAAACCGCTCCTACTAAATGAGAGAGTAGCTGACCATTTGATGTGGCATGCAGCTCCTCCTCATCATATGAGAGGCATAAGACTTGCTAGAAACACGTGGAGTAACTTTTAATCGGTCATATTCCAAATGTTTCAAAGCATTAGTCAAAATAGAAATATTCTTCTCATTCTTTCCAAGACTAATACCCACATTGTTTAACTTAGAAACGATGGCAGTATTGGAAAGGGAAGCGTTAATTGATGACTACTTGTACATCTTATAGCATACCCATTGGACATTAGATTAGATTGATCCAAAAATATGACAAGCATTGATTCATGACTAGTTGGAGGAGAGGAACACGGTGTGATGGCTTTTCTTGTGATGCTAATGCGGCTACATCACATTTCTAATCATGTGTGCATACAACAGTTTTTGTGCGTTGCGGCATCGACATCAAGTGTGATGATAAAACTACTATCAGAAGGAAGAACTGGTAAGATCACTGTCATGCCCATGACGGCAAGAACCACTATGAGACGCAACAAGTATTAATAACGTTGGATAAGAGTTGTAGCAGCCGCCCCAGGTCACAACGTCCTGCGCTGGCTAATGGTCTAGACAAGTCGATGGAATCCAGTTGCATCACTTGCGTGGAATCTTTGTGTGTGCGATGTAGAAACAAGCGACATGTGCCCAGCTGATCACAGTCCAACAGATGATACAGCTGATAAGATCTGGTCGCGCCTCAGTTTTGATTGATATGACACAACAACAAGATCTGATCCCGGCCAAGCTGTTAAGTCCAGTAACGACAGATTCATGCTACTAACCGCGCGATACATCCATCGCAACCTTAGCAGTTTAGTTTACTAAGCCCATATACTGTAGTGAGACAAGGCAAGCACAATGGTGGAACATCGCATTTTCTACTGAATGAACCCAAGTGGACGATGGATTCATCTTGTCAACAACCATGCAGTTTTCCAGGCTAAGTGTCGAGGTAGTTTGCAGCCATCATCAGCTCCAGCGTTATTTCTGGCTCGATCGGGAACTCCGCCGTCTCCTTCCCACTACAAACAAAACAATGGAGTCGTCAAACAAACGCAACGGATGAGATATGCAAACACACCACTTAATACACGGCTTATCAGTACACTGCTTCTGTTTCTTTATGCAAGGAACTACCCAAAGTCAAGGTGGAATCCGCAATATATGTGAAAAACACACCAAATTCTCCTCTAATCACGGGGAAATCTCTTCACCTCTACACACCAAATGCCAATATGGAGTTTTCATCAAAATCTCATTTGAACAGAGAACCAAGTGCAAGGGGCGGGCATTCTACTCCAACTGAGGAAAAAAGTGCTAGGCCTTAATTGTCTGTTTTGCCAGGCTAAATTGCGTCGCCTAAGCACACGGCTAGCATTCTTAAGCACTAGGCATCCTATTGCCGCCTAGTGCCTAAGCACGCCTTTTTTTCACTAAACTCAAGTAACAACTGCTAGCTTGGGAAACACGAGTAAGTGCTGGATATTTTTGAGGAATGTCGTTTTTCCCAGCACAGAACCTACTCTACCGAAAACTCTATGGCACAACCTGCCCCCAGGCCCTGGTAGACTATCCAGTTTTCGGCAGAATTCTTCAGAACAATACAGCTTGTGAACGATAGTCAGCATACAATTCTAGGCAACCTCTGTAGTAAAAATAAAATAAAACTTAAGTGCCTCATAATCAGACGAAAAACTCAAGACAACTGAATTTACCCTGACAAATTATGGATTAAAAGTTAAGAGCACCTATCAAGACCTAAGGAAGAAAACATTTAAGGTTACATTGCACATTTATTGAGTTATATCATTTCATGAACACCTCGGTTAAGAAAATTGTCAAGGTTTGGTACAGCTACAATAGAGTAGATAGGTGGTAGGAACCATATGGTATTTGTAGCTTGATGCAAAAGCTGCATGTGTTGTTGGCGTGTCATTATTGTTGTACCAGTGTATAAGAGGTGACTTCACACAAATGAGACGGAGCATGTGACCTTGTTCCAGAACAAAAAATGATTTTTACTCAAATGGGCATGTGAATGGAGAAGTTGTTCACAAAAGCAGTAAGCATAGGAAACATCATCTTACACACAGTTAAATTCTTGCTTTGCCCCCACAAGTGACAAAATAATCCAAGAAGTCATAATTTAGCTTGCAGTAAAAATAACACCAGAAATCCTGAGATGTATGCATGACCAGTACCCACTAATAAAACAGGAAAGATAAATAATAGCATGAGGAGTGCAACAGAAAAGAAAGTATATGGACATCTCATGTGCATGATATATAGTATGGTCCAAGGTAAATGCCTGGATTGTAAATATTCTGATATCTGTTATTTTGAAGTTGTGTGATGTATTCCACTCCCTCACGCGAGGATTATGCTTCACCAACCTGCTAGTGCTTATTATCGGGCAAGGACAGCAAAACACCTAGTGTGCCATTTGTAAGCACGAAATATTTGACTGGGATGATGGAGTATAAACTTCACATGCTTCATAAGTTTAACCACTGAACAAGTTTGATGAACCATAAATAAAAGTTAAGAGAGGGAATACATGGGAACCATTCAATTGGTTCTGCTCCTAAATATTCTGTAAACGAATCATATAGAGATTTTTTCTCAGAATTCTGAAAAGAAGTCATAGAAAGCTATTATTCCCTCTTTATGTCCGGACTGGCCTGTCTGGAGATAAAAAGCCCTCCAACGGTATCCCCTACTTCTGTCCGGACGTCCAAAATACCCCATTCTGGCCCCAGATCGAGAGGCGAAGTAGGGGAGTCCGGACATGTCCGCAGACACCGCCAACTCAGCATAGGACCACTCCGACCCCACAACAAACCCACTTCTCTCTCCTCTCTCCATTGGACAAAGTGGCGGACAATTGAGGGATACCGTTGGATTACCCGACAAATGGGGCATCGTGTTTGCCGTTAGAGATACCCTAAGCATTTAATTTGGTTCGTTTACAGTAACGAATGAGCAAACAATAAGTACCCTTAAAGACACAGATATGCTTTCTAGGTCATCACACTTAGGGGTGTTTGTTTCCAGGGACTTTTTTGTGTAGGGACTAGAAAAAGTCCCTCTTAGAGACTTTTTTACCAAACGGGAGGGACTTTTTAGAGACTAAACTAGGCATTTGGGACTAAATGAAGAAGACTCTCAAGGAGAGTCTTTTTTGGGACTTTTTGGGACTTTTCCAACGATGCCCCTCCATGCATTCAATGGCCCGCCACCCCATGGTGTTGTTTGATTGTTATTTTTCTATATACTAGGGGCAACATGGTCATTTAATAACCTCTAGGAAGGGACTAGGGACTTTTTAGTCTCTGGAAACAAACAGGGAGAGACTTTTTAGGGACTAGAGACTTTTTAGTTGGGACTAGAAAAAGTCCTAGGACTTATGAACCAAACAGGGCCTTATTCTGGAGTTCTGGACATTTACACGAAACATTTTAACAAAAGAAACCTGCAACATACATGAATGGGAGCCAGGCAGGCTGTATGATTGTTGGCAAGATTTTGTAAGAGCACTCTGTGATGGATCTTAGTTCAAGCAATCGATAAATAAACAAATAAAACAGGACGATGGTTGGCAGGGCAAAACAAGTGCAAGCCACAGGCACCTAAATCTGATTGTTTCACGGCCTTGCTTGCACGGACAGAGTTATCTAATTGGGGTGAGCAGTTAAGCAAATTTATCCCCACAAACAAAAATTAAGCTTATTTGATTGATAATCTGGACGTACAGAGGGGGGAAGGCGAGTCTGAAGTAAGGGATTTACCTGGCGTAGTGGAGCGACCAGTAGAAGTACTGGCAGATCTTCTCTAGGATCGCGGTGCTGATCTCAGGGAACCTCACCTCGCCTTCGCGCGTCTCCGCGAAGCCACCTTAACGCTCATCGATTTCAATTCGATTAGTCAGTAATACCGATCGATTGATCGATTGATGGACGGATGGACCAGAGGGTAGGAAGGATACCAGGTGAGGTGAGCATGTTCCGGAGGGTGTTGGAGACCATGGCTGCCTTCTTGTCGATGACGAACTCGAAACCCTCGGCGCTGATCAGCTTCACCACTCCAACCATGTCGCCGTCCTCCTCGTGCTCCTCCTTGTGCTGCGCCGACGCCGCGGCCTCGCCTCCTTTCCCCACCATCACGGCCTGAATCCCTTCCCTCGCTAAAGCTTTGGATGAGAGGCGACGACACCACGAAGGAGAGAGAGAGGAAGAACAACAACAACCCGATGAAAGTAAAACCGTGGGCTTCAACCTTGTAGTGTATGGGTTGGGCCTCCATCACAACCAGAACGACACGTCACAGCCTGGGATAAATGTGCTTACAGGCCGTGGTGTGCCAGCCCGCATGTCGTTCCCCAGGCCCAGGCACGACTGCTGTAGTAGTAAAGGGGCGGCTCCTGTGGGGCGCGAGGTCCCCCAGTTTTTTTCTGTTTTCTTTTCCTTTTTCGCTTTTTAAATTTCTTCTTCATCTCCTTTTTTATCCTTTGTTTTTCTTTTTTCTTTTTTTCTGAGTTTTTGAAAAAATGAACATTTTTTGTTCACCGAATTCAAAAATGTTCATCTAATTCAAATTTTGTTCATAAAATGCAAAAAATGTTCATCCAGTTTTCCAAAAGTTCATCCGGTTTTCAAAAAAGTGTTCTTGATTAGTGAATTTGTTCATGAACTTCAAAAAAATGTTCATCCAGTTTTCCAAAAGTTCATCCGGTTTTCAAAAAAGTGTTCTTGATTTGTGAATTTGTTCATGAAGTTAAAAAAGTGTTCATCGTATTAAAATTTGTTCACCGTAATTTTTTTAAATGTTCATCAATTTCAAAAAAATCATCCGATTTTTTCGGAAAATGTTCTTGAATTGAGAATTTGTTCATCGAGTTCAAAAAATGTTGATCATATTCAAAATTTGTTCACCGTAATTTTTTAAAATGTTCATCAAATTAAAAAAATGTCACCCATTTTTTGAAAATTCATCCGATTTTTTGGGAAAATGTTCTTGAATTGAGAATTTGTTCATCAATTCAAAAAATGTTCATCAATATCCAAATTCACGAACATATTTTAAAACCATCAACATTGTTTTCAAACTCGTGAACATTATTCGAATTCAGAGACATTTTTTGGTTCCATGAACTTTTATGAAATTTGCATTTTAAATATTTTGGAAAGTTTTTGAAACCCGGCGGGGCTTCGACTGGGCCGGGCCATGAAGACAGAAAACCGAAATCGAACACGCACTGAGGCTAAACATATGTATATGCGGTTGTGGGGAGTCGAACACATGACGCACCGCCATACCTGACGATTTCCTACCAGCTGAGCTAGTAGGTGTGGTTGATTAAAGAGTAGCATCAGACCTAAAGAACCAGACATGCTGCGCAGGAATTTCGAAGGCATTTTTTTTTCAAGAAATGGAATGTTTTGTGAAACGCAAACACTTTCTAAATTTTTGAACAAAATTTAAAAAACAAGAACATTTTTTGAAACTATTTAACAGTTTTTTTGAAACGAGAACATTTTTTCAAATTTCAAAACAAAAATTTGAAACGTGAAGATATTTTGAAATTCCTGGACAAAATTTACAGAGATTTTACAAAATTTGTGAACATTTTTTTAAATGGGAACATTTTTTGAAACTCCCAAAAAATGAAAACAAGAACATTTTTTTAAAATGGGAACATTTATCAAAAATAGTAGAAAAGTTGAACAAAAGCATTCCAAACAATTTTTGTAAAACAATAAAATTTTCTCAAATGCCCAAACAATTTTTGAAAAATGTGTACTTTTTTGATTTTATTAACGATTTTTTAAAACACGAATATTTTTCGGAATTTTGAACTTTTGGACACGAACAAATTTTGAACTTTCCGAACAACTTTCAAAAGAAACGAAAAAAATAAAAAAAACAGACAGAAAACAGGGAAAAGGAAAAGAAAGAAGAAAAAGAAATATAAAAACGGAAAAAAGAAAGACGAAAAAAACCATAGAAGAAACAGAAAAAGCGGTCAAAAAGGAAAAAAAACGGTTCAGGTAACCTTCTAGAAGGTTCCCAAAACCGGCTAGCTACGCTCGTATAAGGGCCGGCCCACTGCCAGCGATGCGGGGTATGCCTGTGAGTTCTGTCGACAATGATGCAATGAGCGGCGCATAGGATTTTTCCCTGTTTCTCGCTTTAAGCGAGCCAGGTGTAGCTCTCGCGTCGGGGAAGCCCCGGATGGGCCGGCCCAGCCGCGCGGGACGCCAGCCACCTGGAGTTTTTTATTTTCTGTTTTACGTTCTTATTTTTTGCTTTATTTTCACAGTTTTCTTTATATTTTTAACATATTCTTCACACACACACACACACACACACACACACATATTATGAATAAACTCTTCAAAACACAGTTGAAAAATGTTGAACAAGTATCTAAAAAATGTTGAATAAGTATTAAAAAAATATTGAACAAGAATTTGAAAAATGATGAGCTGATATTTGAAAATTGTTGAATGAGTAATAAAAATATTGAACAAGTGTTTGAAAAATGTCGAATAATTATTAAAAAATGTTGAATGAGTGTATGAAAAATGTTGAATGAGTATATAAAAATGTTGAATAAGTATTTAAAACCCTGTTCAAGAATTCACCCGATTAACCAGTTAACTTGCCGATTAATCCCTACTCATAGGGTCACCGAGTAGCCGATAAACTGATAAATCGTCCGATTAATTGATTAAATGGCCGATTAACTTGCCGATTAGCCTATTAATCCCCTACTCGCTAGCCAACCGAGCAG
>NW_024117544.1:0-6924 GCF_003073215.2 Triticum urartu | reverse complement strand
TGGGTGGGGGCCGGTGTCTTCGTTCCCCCCGGCGCCCAGGCACTCGCTTGGCTTCGGCTCCGGCGCGGCCAGGAGGTCGGCCGTAGACACCGCCGGGCCGGAGAGGTCAAATCTTGGTGCTGCTGGCCCCTCTAGCTCGGCTGTCAACAGAGGAGCGCCAGAAAGGTCCGATACTGGCCCTGCGGACGAGGACGATCCTGAGGAAAGCAGCGATGAGGACGGCATGCCTGCTCCGGAGCAGCAGCAAGAACAACAGGATCTTGGTGCTGGAGCTGGAGACGTCCAACACCAGGGCTATGATGCTGGAGTTGGAAACGCTAATGGGTACGAAGGCTATGCATGGGATCCAAACTATTATGCATATTATGGTTTGGATCCGAATAGCAATTTGAATTATGGGGCTGAACCACAGTATGCAGCATATGGAGTAGAGCAAGGTGGTGGGTATGCAAATGGATATGGCGGGGAGCACAGTGGTGGATACGAGCATTCGACAGCGCCTCCATGTGGAGGGGAATATACTGGAGGTTACAGTGCTGAGGCTGTGGCAATGGCAGCGCCACCAATGCCGGAGCCGGCACTGCCACCAGAATTGGGCAGGATTGGAGTGAAGAGAGGTAGGAGGGATATGCCTATGGAGATTATAGAGGTGAATCAGGCAGAACTGGTCAAGAACCGTCCGAGGGAGGACAAATCCAAGCTCACGGGGATGGCCTTTGGTCCTAGTTACCAGGTACAGACAAATCATTCCTTGATAACTTGGCATCACCTTTGCTTAGCTCTTGCTACATTGTTATTGTGCTCAGTTCACTGTACTTTCTTTGGTTTTCTTTCACCTTATATAGCCACCACCATTACTACTATCTAGTCAATGTTAGATAATTGTGTTTTTATTTTGTCAAGTGATACACCGCTACTGTAGTATGCATGCAGCATTGTCCATTCAATTTAGGCCCTGATACCAGTCCCCAGCAATTATTCTTGGTAATAGGTTTGTGTTTGTCACAGTTTTAGTTTTAAATTTGCAAGTCATCACCAATAAGGCAAACAAAGCAAGTACTGTACCTAACAAGTGAAGAGTCACCACTCATAACTTCTCCAAGCTGTAATTATGCTAGTAATGCTTTCAAGGGTGTTGTCAATGTCATCAGATCATCACTGGAGTATTTAACTATATAATTATGTTTTGTTACAAAAGGAACCATATGATTTGTCAATTCATATATATTCATATTTCCTTAAACTTAACGATAAGTATACTAGCTAATCTCCATTTTACTACCCTGAACAAAGTTGGTGGTTCACATTACCCCCTGATCTATTTTTCGGTTCACTTACCCCCCTAAACAATCCCATACCGGACAAAAAAAAATCCCTGGGTGGTTTTTCTGGACTTGCAGCTGACGTGGTGCTGGTCAATGGTGGTTTTGACCTGCGGGTGGGTCCCACTTGTCAGTTTTTAAAAAAAAAATCTAAGAAATATAAAAGAAGTACTGTACCTGGGCCTTACCTCTTGTAAATTTTGGCCCAGCCCAACCCAGCGAGGGGCTGGGTCGTCTTCAACCGCCGGCGCTGCTCGTTGAAAGCACGCTGCCAGGGGTAGCCGTTTGCATCTACGCGGCCAACATCCACTCCTCGTCAGCAAACCTTGTCTACGAGGGCCTCCTTGCCCTAGAAAGCTCAAATGCCGACTCAATCGATGGATGACGCCCAAAATCGACTGAATCGAGCTCATCTTCCTCACTTCCGACCATCAGTCGCCGCCATCAATCTGTTGCCTCTCGAGTCTCCCCGACCTTTGTGACCTTGCCGCGAGATCCATGTGGTGCCGCCGATCTTCCAGACACGTCGTTGATGAGCGCCTCTTCGTCCAACCCCCTTCCCACGATGCCTCACTCCGTCGACCGCAAGCGAGGTCCATGCCCTCGCCATGGGCCCTCCCCACCCCATTCTACTGCTCTGGCATGCTCACGGTGAGCGCCTAATGCCGGCGCACCTCTCCCCTCTTCCATGTGCCTTGTAGTGCCCTGCCACCTAGCTTCGAACGGCTCCGTCGCTGTCCTCGGCCATACCTGAGGGTCTGACCGTCCCCGCTCGCGCTACCACCCCCATTCTACGCGGAGCGAGCCCAAGAGCGCGCAGGACGAATCCACCGGCCATTTGCTCGCCGGAACAGAGCTCCCACGCCCTATGCTGTGACGTATGCTCACCGAGGGCCTTAACGCCGGTGGTTAGATTAGGATCAGTGTTAGGTTATGCTAGTCTTGGGTCACTGATCACAGCCCCCCATCTAATTAACTCTTGTGTTTAACCACCAAGCCAATGACGTGTGGACCCCTGGTCAGTTTGACTAGTCAGTGCTGACTGGGCTGACTTTTTTAACAGGTGGGCCCCTCTCTCACTGGTCAAATACCGCTTTGACCTTGGGGAAAACCATCCAGGGACTGATTTTGTCCGGTATGAGATTGTTTAGGGGGTGAAAGGAGCAGAAAAAAAGATCAGGGGGTTATGTGAACCAACTTTGTTCAGGATAGTAAAATGGACTTTTTTCTAAAAAGTTACCATTCTGTTCAGTAAAGAACTATCGAAGCTATTACTCCGTTTGAATAGTTCTTTGAACTTCAGTTGTCACAATATATTATGACATTTTGCAGAAGATTTATTTTACTCGTAATGTAGTCATATAAATTTATCTGAACTATCTAACTATTTGACTGTACCCTTTTTCTGATGTGTCAGAAAATTGTGACCAAACGAAGTACATAGTTGTTATTACAATGTACTCCTCCGTTCATAAGATGTTTTGGATCTTTCAATATGGACTACATACGGGTGAAATGTGTGAACAAACACACTAAAACATGTCATACATCCGATTTATAAAAAAAGTTGGAATATCTTATAATAGTGAACGGAGGGAGTAACTATTATTTTGTATTGAGTATGTACCCTCTTAATGGGTTTGCTGATTGCCTATACCAGATGGGGCTTGTGAGCTAAGACAAACTTGCTTTAGTTTAGGTTATATTAAAGTACAGTTTGTTGGATCAAACGGTCAGCTTTACTGAGCAAAATCGCACTACATGGAATTGACCAGATTAGAGCAGGTTCTGTCTGTAATCAGACAAGATTCACACAGCGTTCAGTTGATTAAACTAAAATATTACTTTGTAAGTGACGTGGTTGTTCTTGATGTTGTGGGTAACTGGGTGTTGGATACTCCCTCTAATTGAAGACTTCTACATACATTTGAAATACAGACAAGCTAGAGTTCTGTTTTTCTTGTGTTAGGTCACCCTAATCCAGGACCTTGTGTGGTAGGGTGTAATGGTGGTCTTGGGTTACGTCTTCACAGTCCATGTCTAGGAAAGGGATATGCTAGGATAGTAGAACTTTGAGATCACAAACTACAAATCAATGGTGAAAAATAGAAGGATGGCTAGTGTCAAAATACGGTCTTGTTAATATCTGATGATCCTACCAAAGGTAGACCTTTTTGATAATATAGGTTGATGATAATTGATATATGGGCCTATAGGACTGTATAACCCATGGTGCATTAGAAGATCTCATCATATCGCTATCAGAACTTAGAAGCATGTCTTGAATATATAGTTCTCCCTGTATTGTTTGAAAATTGTAGCTGTGAATGCCTATTTCTCCCTGGTATCAAAACCATCAGCCATTCAGCCATTTTCACATGTCCCTGTCTTGTTGCTGCTGTTCATCATCCAAACTTCTGCTTGTGACATCAATTTAGAGTAGGCTACTTCTACCGAATGAACATCGCTGCTCTCTTCGACATTACTCGATGCTCCAATGTGCGTATTATCCTGACCCAAGATTTGTTCTATCTCGTGTGTAGGCCGCCCCTTCGGGGAAGGGAAAGCCCTCCAAGCTGCAGAAGAGAAAGCATCAGATCGGTTCTCTCTTCTACGACCTGAAGCAGAAGGAGATGGAGCTTACCGAGAGGCGTGCCAAGGGCTTCCTCACGAAAGCGGAGACTCAAGCAAAATATGGGTGGTGAGAATGGTCATGAAGACAGCCTTGTATATCAGAAATTCAGAATCGAGCTGTAACTGTTTATCTATCTTGTTGTTTAACATTTTGTTGTAGTGCCTGGTGATGTGAACCCGTTGTACGATTATAACCAAACAAATAGTTCATTCAACCTTTGCTTGTAAACTGTGCATCAATTTTTACGGACCATATAAAGAAGGCAAAGTGTTCCTGCGATTCCTTTGACTCTGAAGCTCTATTTTGGCATCTCTAAACATCTGATGTTCAATTTGGCTCTACGGGTCATATGCTCCTGGACCTCCAAAACACTTCTACGAATGTTACAAGTATTTTAAAAAATTAGACTTGTCCATCATTGAGGCTCCTTATGTGTCATCTCAGTTAGATCAGGCTCACTTGTCAGCCCAACTCTCCTCGTCACTATCCCCACTGATCCGGACATCACTGAGGCTCCTTAAGTGGCATCTCAACTTTTCCCACAAAAAAAGAAGTTGCATCTCAACTGATCCGGACACCATTGAGGCTCCTTTATGTGGCATCTCAGTTAGATTTGAGCATTGCAAGTCTTGAACTCTTAATACGCTGACGAAATTTGGGTCGCTCAGAATACAGAAATGAAATCCATGAATTCCAACCCAAATGACAGGAGCCAAACAAGGTGTATCATAGCAGCACCAGCTCCTCACACCATCGTCTAGGCAGTGATTGTCCTCACTGATGCTTGACCGCCGTCATAGATCAAGCGTGCCACTGTCCCCACAACAATTTCATTTGTCCCAGCATAAGCAAATGCTTCTCCTACATTCCCACAATGTCCGTGAGTTCGCAACCTAGGAACCTCGTCAGTCTACCTTCATCAGCTATGTACATTTTACGATTTCTCGCTGGCAACCAAACAGTGGGAGAGCATAAAGACCACATAACATCATGAATCGATGTATCACACGCTTCTAAGTTGAAAGGTTGCAGTGTCAGGGATTCAAGCAAAATACTGATATGGAAAAACAGCCCAATGGATAAAGCTGAAAGACAAGGTTATGTAACATAAAAGGCATCACAAGAATGCAAAACCATTGAAACAAAATCAATGGGAGTATACTGCAAAGAACTTGTACTCAATTCGCTGAAAATATTTTTAATCACAATGCATGCACTTCCAGTTTGAAGTTGCTTATGACAGGACACAGAGGAACATAACAGTGGACTAGACAGTCCGTTGCTGCCTTCCGACACAAAATAAACCAGCCATCAAATAGACATCAACTCCAGGTAGCCCATCAGTAGAAGAAAAACGGAGAAAACCATCCTAAATCAACCGTAGATAAGCTCTCCTGCACAACGTAGATAAAGGTGGTGAGGACAACTGAAGGGTGCAGAAGACATCTCATGCCAAAAAAACAATGCCTATATTGCACATGTTTACAGCTCAATAGTGTCGCATAACATATAACTGCTGTAGTACACACAATATCACTTACTCCCTCCTTCCATCTATATAGGGCCTAATGCGTTTTTCAAGACCGCCTTTGATAATTGATAATATTAATAGTACATGACATGCATAATGTAAAAATTATATCACTGAAAGTTCCTTTCACATACGAATTTGATGGTGTGCTTTGTGTAACTTGCATGTCATATATTATTAATCTAACATTTGGTCAAAGTTAGCCTCGAAAAACGCATTAGGCCTTATATAGATGGAAGGAGGGAGTAACGCAACATCAGGTTTATCCTTCCGCTGTTTTTGTTGGTATCAATACGTAATAATTATATTTATCAATCTTCTTAGACGGGTACATAGGTCTTAGGCTCTTAAAATACAGAATGTAAGTCACACTGTTGTTCCAACACAATTTAGTTATAAGAAAGGTTCTGTCAAAACTATCATGGAATTAAACTACTTTTAAGTCGTCACTTCCACAGGGAGCAAAACGACTTTCACATGTCAATGAACAATGATTCCATTCCTCAAAAGTGTCAAACTCTGCAAAACGCCTTCAAAAGGACTTAAATCCATATGCACATTTGAAGTTCAACAGAACATTAAACCGGTTTGCTAAACCATTTTTCTGACATGTCATCTGATAACCATTGACCTAACCTACTAACACAAAACGTGAATACAGCTAATAGATCTTACGCCGCTATTTGGAAGTATCATATGGTGCTATGCAACTTCATAAATGCACAAAATGGTGATCCAAAAAGATGGCCTGCAGTAACTTGAAGGTTGATACAGCTGTCACCACAGTCCCAAACTATGCATAGCCAACGCAACACACTGTGTGATCTATAATCACACATGATACCCAACAAATGTGTCATTCAACAGTTTCATTTGCTATTCGAGAACTATAACAGCAAAGTGTAAGCCATATAAGTGATCGAACTTTGTAAAGCTCAAGGATGTCTTCATTGAGAATTTGCACCGCTGGTGCAATATATACTAGTAAAACTCAGAAGACAGTGCCGAACTATACCCTGGCTGAATGAAATGGATGTGAAACAGATTAACAGATAACGCCCAGGTAATTCAGATCCTCATACAGTTCCACTATTGGCGGTCATATAGACGAATCAATTGCCACTACACAAGTGATTCAAATGCATAATTGCTCACAGACCCCGCCAGAACATTTTGCATCTAATCGTACCGCACACCACGTCCATGCGACCTTATAGTTAAATTAAACCACACGCCAATCGTCAAGCAGACGGGGTTCAATCCCCGGAAAATAATCTCATCGCACCACCGGATCGGATCAGGAAACAGAAATGGTACAATCGAACCCTAACCTGCGCGAGGCGGATCCGGATCTAGTGGCCGCCGTGCTTCTCGAGGTGCTCGAGGTGGCGGCGCTCCTGGGGCAGGCCCACGAGGTAGGCGAAGGCCATGCCGCC
>NW_024117543.1:0-7702 GCF_003073215.2 Triticum urartu | reverse complement strand
CGGATTTCGGAGGGGGTCTTTATATAGGCATAGGAGGAGCTAGGAGAGTCCAAATGAGGTGCGGTTTTCGGCCACACGATCGTGATCGAACGCTCTAGATGATGGAGATGGTTTTGGTGGGTTTTGGGCCAAAAAGGATGGGTGTTGAGCTGCAACACACACGAGGCCTTTTCGGTCCCTCGGTTAACCGTTGGAGTATCAAACGAAGTCCAAATGGTACGAAACTTGACAGGCGGTCTACCGGTAGTAAACCAAGGCCGCTTGGCAAGTCTCGGTCCAATCCGGAAATGTTTAATCCCCACACACGAAAGAAAGGTAGAAATGACCACCAGAGGAGAACGAAGCGCCGGAATGCAAAACGGACAACGGGGAAAATGCTCGACTGCATGAGATGAACACGTATGGAAATGCAATGCACATGATGACATGATATGAGATGCATGACAACAACAACAACACACGGAGACAAAAACCCAAACCCGAGAAAATAAAATAACTTAAGGCCGGAAACGGCAAGAGTTGGAATACATATTGGGAAAGTCATATCTGGGGTGTTACAAAGTACTTCTAGTTTCATACTTGTTCTAGGTAAAGCGAATGTCAAGCGTGCTTAGAGTTGTATCGGTGGTCGATAGAACTTGAGGGAATATTTGTTCTACCTTTAGCTCCTCGTTGGGTTCGACACTCTTACTTATCGAAAACTATTGCGATCCCTATACTTGTGGGTTATCAACATGCCATGCAATTATTTGTGCAATGTCCGATTGCTAGTCGATTCCTAGCCGAGCGCGGGTGAAGCAAGGGAAATAAATGTGAAAGGATGGAATATCTCATCACTCGGCGTCCACCGTTGAGAGTCGATGTGAAGCTTATGGGCTCGGTCCAAGCCTGTATATTGTCGGTCGACGCCACCAACCAAAGGCAATATATATAGGGGGGGGGTGCTCGGAGATCCTTGTATATAGTAGTTATACGATTTGGTGTAGGTTAGTTGTTGTCCTTGTGCGTTCTTTATTTTTATGTTGTATCGGAGACCCGCTAGCAAGTAGCATCCGATGGTTGCCTTCCATCTCTTATGATTGTTCTCCTTGGAGGATGACAGCCACCGACGACGGATCCAAGAGAGATCTCCAAATAAGCCCGAGAGGCGGGTGGATCTGGTGAATATGGAGGATGCTCCCTCCCTAGTAGTTTTGTCGTGGTGGTGGGGGGAAGAGAGGCAACCATTGAGTCTATTCCCAGCTCATTTAGATTGACCTCGGGCCAGAGGCGGGTCTCCGGCATTGGAACCGGAGCAAGTGCAGCTCCTTTGATGCGATCTCATCCTCAATGAGGTGCCACGGTGAAGCTACGATGTTCTTTGAATCCTACCGGTTTTGGAAGTAGTCTTCCGGCTTCAGCCGCTTCATCGTTCTCCATTCTGCATGAAGGGCGACCCTCATGAGTTCCAACCACTTAATGATTCATGGTCTCCCTTTATTCCTCCTGGCTATGATGCCTGACGGGAGGTAGCTTGGAAACAACTCGACACTTTTTTCTCCTCTCTCTCCAGCAAGGGCTAGAAACAGAGTGATGCCTTAGTCTTCATCCCAAGCGATAGTGTCCCCAGCGATGGAGATTTCGGCTTGGCATTGAAGCCTAGAATAAGACGGACCCAATTGCTTTCCACAACTCGTGTCCATGTCTTTTTCGTAAAGTCTTAGGTTGAGTTGTAATTTTATGTTATTTGAAGATCCTTGGGTAAGCTGTTTTCACTTGAATAAAGTAGTTTCTGGGCCCTTTGGGACCCCTCTCTTGTTCAAAAAAGAAAAGAATGTGACATGTGCATAATGTTTCAAATATTTTGAATTTTACATCATTACGAATGATTTCAAGATATGTTTTGTGCAAATGAATATCTTTGAAGTATGATGGCATCGGTTATGAAAGTTATTAACGTAGATTCAAAAACTCGCTTCAGTAGATAACGTATTTTGCATGAGATAAATGTGTTCTACCATCTTTGATAAAAATGTTCATGTAAGTTGAATAAAATATAAATGTGTGCCAAGCACAACGTTCACACAAGTTTAAAAGTATTATTCACATACAAAAAATGTTTAGTAGATGACAATAACTTAATATATACTCTACTATTCTACTACACAGTCCATGAAGCATTTTACTGTGCTTAAGTGAGTGTTCATGACACTAGTTAAATTTTTTTCAAACAAAAATGATTAACTTTGTGTTAATTTTTTCGTCAAAGCAAAAAAAAAAGGAAAGGAAAAAACATGGACAAATATCCGGAAGGCCCATACATAGCCCATAAAACAAATTACGGTAGAGCAAGCCTAGCAGAATATCTACGTGGCTCAGTAAGGGGGCAAACCATTTTTTTTTCAATTTTCCTCATAAACAAACAGCGGGTTGATTCTACGAATTCTCATTTTTTTTTTGAAAAATTTCTGATGGATGGGCACAAGCAGTATTGTCTTTATTAGTAGATATAGCTAAGATATAAGATATATTTCAACAGATAAAAATGTTTTGCATGGAATTAATGTGTTTCAACATCTTTGAAAAAAGAGTTCATGATTGTTTAATAAAATATACATGCATGCCAAATAAAATGTTGACGCAATTTTCTTTAAAACAATTTATAGGAGAGATATTGTTATGTGTAACAAAATACGTCAAAATATATTATGCTATGCAAGTAATATGTTAATGTATTTAAAAAATGTTCACGTCACTTGTTAAAATATTTTCAATTTTACATGATTATGAATGATTTCAAGGTATGTTTTGTGCAAATAAATATCTTTGAAGTATGACAGCATCGGTTATGAAATTTATTCATGTATGTGAAGTAAAATGTTCATGTGTGTTCAACAGTTGCTCAAGTAAATTCAGAAAAATCGTTCCAGTAGATAAAGTGTTTTGCACGAGATAAATGTGTTCTACCATTTTTGAAAAAAGTGTTCATGTAAGTTGAATAAAATATAAATGTTTGCCAAGCAAAACGTTCACACAAGTTTAAAAATATTATTCACATAAGTTCATGTATAAGTTTTTTTTTCGGTCAACGAAAAAAAAAAGGAAGGGAGAAAACACACGGTCAAAAAGCAGCACCGAGGCAGCCAGATCGCCGGTGTTCGCAAGGACCAGGTCGAGAATCGGAATAAGTCGAGGACACGGATAGGGACTCGTACTCTCGCCGTCGCCGAGGAGGACGGCCGACTCTTGCCGGGACTCGGACCCCTCCAGCGTTTATATAAGAACAGAGGCACCCCATCGAGCCAACACCACACAACACGTCCGATCAAAGAAACACAAGCTCTCGAAACAGCTAGCGAAGCAAGTCAACAATGGCGAGCGGCAGGAGGGATCTCGCCGCGGCGACGATCTCGCTAGCCGTGCTGCTCCTGCTCTTCTTGCCTAGCACCGCCGCCGCCGCCAACGTCCCAGGGAACGGGCACAAGCTCGGCTGGTCGACGTACACCTACAACCCCGACTACAGCAGCGAGGCGTGCACGGCGTCTCTCCTTCGCCCGGAGACTGCCACCGAGGGCCGCTGCGGCCGGCCGCTCGGTCTGCGGTTCCACCTCAAGTCCGGGTACCTCTACATCGCCGACGCCTACAAGGGGCTCATGAGGGTCGCGCCAGGCGGCGGGGAGGCAACTGTGCTTGTCACGGAGGTTGACGGCGTACCTCTCCGCTTCACCAACGGGGTAGACATCGACCAGGTAACCGGAGAGGTCTACTTCACCGACAGCTCCAGGAACTACAATAGGTCGCAACATGAGATGGTCACAAGAACCGGAGACTCGACGGGTCGGCTACTGAGGTATGACCCACGGACAGGAAAGGCCGTCGTGCTCCAGGTCGACATCACTTACCCCAATGGCCTCGCCATTAGCGCTGATCGGACACATCTCGTCATCTCATCGACCGGACCGTGTAAGCTGCTACGATACTGGATCAAGGGCTCCAAGGCGGGCACCATGGAGCTATTCGCCGACCTCGCTGGCTATCCAGACAATGTGAGGCCCGACAAGAAAGGAGGATACTGGGTGGCACTACACCGTGAGAAGGCTGAGCTCCCATTTGGCGTTGATAGCCACCTGCTAGCATTGAGGATCGATGCCGATGGAAAAATAATCGAGGAGATGCGGGGACCAAAGGGTGTGAGGCCGACCGAGGTGGTGGAGAGGAAAGGCGGCAGACTATTCATGGGATCTGTCGAGCTTCACTATGTGTCCGTCGTCACGCGTAAATAGAGAAATCAATTAGTAGAGATGTATTGAGTTAGGATAGGTTTTCATGAAACACGCGCCTTTTAAAAAAAAAATTTGTTATGATTTTGTCTTGACTATTTTATTTGTAAGACTGTTAGTCTATTGTATTAATATATGATTTTACCAATTGACAGTGTTGTTTTATTTTTTTTCCAATATAATGTATGGAACAGTTTTCTCTGTAGAACTAGATAGTAGCAGATGTGTGAGCTTGAAAGACAGAAAAAAGCACTAGCATTGTTGTGAACGTCAAATATATAGTTAGCATAGGAGTGCAGGTTAATTCTCACATAAACGAGACTATGCAATCTTGGAAAAACAGAACGAATTTGTAAGAGAAATCAATTTGTTGACAAACTGGAAATCAGCCGAGTGATGGTTAGCAATATATATCTACGTCACGCTGCTTAGGTAACGAACCATATTATCACGAACCAATTTCATTGGTTTTCTTTATTTCTAACCATAACCCTGAATTAGCTAATTCATAAATCAAGGAAAAACTTGGCCTAAAACATTTGAGTTGTTACTGAAAATAAATAAGATACAGGGTTCGCTAAAGAATTGAAGCTGCACAGTCAGAACTTTCCCCTTTTTCAATTTATCTATCTCTTCTAATACATAATTGCGGTGTTTAAGTGCAGTGCACAAACACTCCAATATTTCACTTAATTCATGATCCTTACCAAAAATAAGTAAGATACAGGTTCACTAATGATTTGAAACTTAATAGCAGTCACAACTTTCCCTTTTCCAATTTGTATGATCTTTTTTTTCGCGAATACGCAAAGCTTGCGTATCATTGCATTGATAGAAAGAAGTAGAATGAGTACAAAAGGGGTACAACACATAACACGAACGCAGGAAGGCGTGTACATGGTGCCCAGAGGAGAGAGAGACAGGGGACGAGAGGATACAACACAGCTAAATCAGCCAGACCCTAGCCAAGAATGGTAATGCCAAACCAACAAGAATTCCACCATCGTCCGAGCCGAAAACGGGGACACCTCGAGTGAGCAAGATAGTGCCTTCAAGAAGGAAGATGATGCCAGGACATCGCCACTATCCGGTCCGGGGGACCCGGACCTAGGGTTTCCCCTGAGCTCGAAGAGGGGCTAAGCTGAAGGCCTTCGCAGCGCCTCAAAGAAGGACACGACACCCGCGGGCGCCATCGCTGCCAGCACCGGCAAGCCGAGCAGGCATCTCTCCCTGGCCTAAAGCTGAGCAATCCCATAGCCGCCAAATCCGGAAACGTAGTTGGGGAGGCCAACGCTAGTCGAAACCACCATGTCCGGAAGGGGTAGGCGGGCTGCACCTGCCGCCGGAGGATGGCACCTCCTCCGAATCCACGAGCGTAGGATCAGGCAAAAGGGGGAAGCTTTGAGGCGTACTGGGTAGGGCGGGCGACGAGGCGAACCACGCGGGGGTACCGGGGCGACGGCGTCCAGCAACGATAGCAAGCGAGGACTGGAGGATGCAGATCCAAACTGCTGTGGCCTTACCGACTAAATAACACTCAACCTTGTAGTTGGACAATGTTCTGTGTGAGTCATATTTGGACCCCAGCAATTAGCATCACAATGGACAAACTAGCTTCCCACCATATTTGCAATCATACATGTTTGGATGGTGGCCTTATGTCGTTTTAGACGATTAGCTGATAATTCTTCTGGAGTTGCTTAGTCGATAATATATATCCAACTATTCATATCCTTTCCACATGTTGGATTACACATTGAACCACACCTAGGCTACAAACTATGACTTTGTACCATCAATCAATTTTCTTTAGGTTGCCTAGAAAAAAACCCGGGGTAATTTTGTCTCTCTTACGTCATGAAACGTATCGGTAGCTTCAAACTATGCAACATGATGTACTCAGTCAGTCTAATATAAATTTATCTCTTTTACGTCATGAAACGTATCGGTAGCTTCAAACTATTTCCCGGTGTTGTTCTTTTGTAAAGGGTACTGATGCATCTCGAAGTACTCAGGCAGTCTGATAAACTATAATTTTGTCTCTTTTTCGTCATCAAACCTAAAGAATTGAAGCTGCACAGTCAGAACTTTCCCCTTTTTCAATTTATCTATCTCCTCTAATACATAATTGCGGTGTTTAAGTGCAGTGCACAAACACTCCAATATTTCACTTAATTCATGATCCTTACCAAAAATAAGTAAGATACAGGTTCACTAATGATTTGAAACTTAATAGCAGAGTCACAGCTTGGGGGGGGGCAATTTGTATGATCTATCTGTTCTAATACATAAATGTAGCGTTTAAATGAAACACTGCAATAATATTTCACATAATTCATGATCTTTACCGAGCTATGACTTGGAACAAATATAAAATAGTACCGACTAAATAACACTCAACCTTGTAGTTGGACAATGTTCTGTGTGAGTCATATTTGGACCCCAGCAATTAGCATCACAATGGACAAACTAGCTTCCCACCATATTTGCAATCATACATGTTTGGATGGTGGCCTTATGTCGTTTTAGACGATTAGCTGATAATTCTTCTGGAGTTGCTTAGTCGATAATATATATCCAACTATTCATATCCTTTCCACATGTTGGATTACACATTGAACCAAACCTAGGCTACAAACTATGACTTTGTACCATCAATCAATTTTCTTCAGGTTGCCTAGAAAAAAACCCGGGGTAATTTTGTCTCTCTTACGTCATGAAACGTATCGGTAGCTTCAAACTATGCAACATGATGTACTCAGTCAGTCTAATATAAATTTATCTCTTTTACGTCATGAAACGTATCGGTAGCTTCAAACTATTTCCCGGTGTTGTTCTTTTGTAAAGGGTACTGATGCATCTCGAAGTACTCAGGCAGTCTGATAAACTATAATTTTGTCTCTTTTTCGTCATCAAACCTAAAGAATTGAAGCTGCACAGTCAGAACTTTCCCCTTTTTCAATTTATCTATCTCCTCTAATACATAATTGCGGTGTTTAAGTGCAGTGCACAAACACTCCAATATTTCACTTAATTCATGATCCTTACCAAAAATAAGTAAGATACAGGTTCACTAATGATTTGAAACTTAATAGCAGAGTCACAGCTTTCCCTTTTCCAATTTGTATGATCTATCTGTTCTAATACATAAATGTGGCGTTTAAATGAAACACTGCAATAATATTTCACACAATTCATGATCTTTACCGAGCTATGACTTGGAACAAATATAAAATAGTACCGACTAAATAACATTCAACCTTGTAGTTGGACAATGTTCTGTGTGAGTCATATTTGGATCCCAGCAATTAGCATCACAATGGACAAACTAGCTTCCCACCATATTTGAAACATACATGTTTGGATGGTTATCAGCGCACTGTGGTTATCAGCGCATCATTTCCTCAAAGAGTGAAAGAGATATCCCCCCTCCCCCCGACCTC
>NW_024117542.1:0-8917 GCF_003073215.2 Triticum urartu | reverse complement strand
GGGCGTAGCAAGGGTGATGCAGGCTCGAGCGTGTCAAGCAATAAGGGGGCAAAAACATTGTGGAAGGTTCGCGAGCGGTGGAATGGATTGGCCGGTCCATGGATTGCCACTAAAAAAGAAAGCGCTAGAGACGACGGGCGGCTGACAGGCGAGCCCTTCCACGCATGCGGATTACATGGGATCGGTGGGAAGCCGATGCATGGCCGACATGCGGGCCCGAGGGCGGACGACGAGAGGACGCATGCGCATCCGTCGGTGTCCGCCTGGATGCAAATCAATGCCCAAATTTTGCGTTGGATTGGCGTCGAGGCGGACACGAGACGAACAATTTTTGCTCCCGAGCGCACCCGTTGGGCCGTGATATTTGTTCGTTTCGACCCATATGAGCAGACCAAATACAATCATGAGTTTGAGCTGACCTTAGAGCATCCACAGCTAGAGGTTTCAAACCGGCCTCAAACGCCCACGTGGGCGGACCGGTCAAAAAACTCAATCCATTTGGACGCCTTTAACAAACCTCAAAAGTTTGGACCATCCGGCACCCCAAGCCGGAACGTAGGGCGAATACAGGGCCCGGACGACGTGAACACGTGTGTACTGCAACAAAAACGAAATGATTGGATGGCCGGGTTTTACGGACGACGTGAGCCCGTGTGCAGTGCACCAAGAGTAAATGACGCAAAACTACCACATTTGGGGCAGAGTTGACACATAACTACCTACTTTGCCTCTTTTGTCTGATCAATGCCCAAATTTTGCGTTGGATTGGCGTCGAGGCGGACACGAGACGAACAATTTTTGCTCCCGAGCGCACCCGTTGGGCCGTGATATTTGTTCGTTTCGACCCATATGAGCAGACCAAATACAATCATGAGTTTGAGCTGACCTTAGAGCATCCACAGCTAGAGGTTTCAAACCGGCCTCAAACGCCCACGTGGGCGGACCGGTCAAAAAACTCAATCCATTTGGACGCCTTTAACAAACCTCAAAAGTTTGGACCATCCGGCACCCCAAGCCGGAACGTAGGGCGAATACAGGGCCCGGACGACGTGAACACGTGTGTACTGCAACAAAAACGAAATGATTGGATGGCCGGGTTTTACGGACGACGTGAGCCCGTGTGCAGTGCACCAAGAGTAAATGACGCAAAACTACCACATTTGGGGCAGAGTTGACACATAACTACCTACTTTGCCTCTTTTGTCTGAAAACTACCAACATTGGGGCAGGTATGTGACACATACCACCGTTCGCTCGGTTTAGCCATTTTTTGACCGATCGGCCCCACTTTCAGGTCGACGTGGCAACAGACGATGGACACGTAGTTGACGGTCGTTAGGTCTCCTTGGGTAGGCGATATAACCACCGTTCGAGACACAAACAGTCTCCTCGCTCGCTCACCCGACGCCACCCTCGCAGCCGCCAGCCCCCCCGTCGCCGCCGCTGCCGGGGTTCTACCTCGCCGCCCGATATGGTATCGTGGGGAGATGGTGAGGAATCGTCTGAGGACCACAGCAATGCTACCAGCGAGGTAAGTCATCATTTTTCTGAATTCTACGGTTAGGGTTTCTCTGATTTGGGGATTTTGGAATTGGGGATTTATGATTCGAGCTAGATCTTTTCTCAGCCGCAATGTACATTCTATTTCTTAGGGCTTAAAGACCCTTTACGACTCGGATTGGGAAGGGTTAGCTGATGGAGCAGCACCTCCACGTTGTAAATGTGGAGCCATTGCCGCAAAGTTTGTAGGTTGGGAAGGATATGAGACGGGAAGGAAATTTTTGGGATGTGCAGGGCAGGTGTGTGATTTACCTGTCCTTATTCTTTAATCACTGATTATTCATCAGTAAATGCAGCAATTCAATTAGGAACTAATGAAATAAAAATGTTCTATGTTTCTGTAGTTTGGGGAAAGATGTGATTATGTTAAATGGGTAGATGGAGATTGGCCATCATCACTGCAGAAAGCTATTGGAAAATTATGGGAGATGTATGGAGAAGCCAAACAAGGAAGAGTTAGTGATGCTCTGTACTGTATGGAGGAAAAGTTCAAATTTAGGGATGAAATAACCAAGCTCCACCGTGATCTGAAGATTGTCCAAGAAGAAGTGAACAAGACTGTGAATGAGAAGCAGATCACACTTGCTCTGAAGGCAAAGGCTGAACAAGCACTCATTGATGCAAGGGCAGAACTAGAGGAGAAGAAAAAGCTGGATGCTGCAGCTAGTAACATGCACAAGGTGTTGAGGATCAAGGCAGAGAAGGACAGGGATAAAATCAAGGAAGAGAAGAGAAAACTGGAGTTAATGATTGCAGATTTGGTCAAGCAGAAAGAAGGTACCAGGGTAAAGCTGAGGAAGATTAAAGAATTATGTGATGAGTAGTATTTCCATTATAAGAGAAGTAGTTGTATTTCCATTATGAGGTGTAATGAATTATTAGTGATCTGTTAAGTGAATTGTTGGCTATTTCAATGAAGTGAAGTGATTTGCTAAATTTATATTTGCTTGTCGAGACCCTTTTTGTTTAAAAGGAAATTTATATTTGCTGAATTATTAGGTGCCGACTCGATGTCGAGACCCTTTTTGTTTAAAAGGAAATTTGAACAGCATCTCCCTTGTTTTTACTCCCTCCGTTCCAAATTAGTTGACTTGAATTTCACAAAAATTGGACACCACAGTACTGCAAGTAATATATAACTGTCACAAGTCTTTCACAAAATAACAGGCATAACTGTCACAAGTTCAAACACACAGGCAAGTTCCCACACAAGTTCACACACACATCAGAGCAACAGGGCAACATCAGAGCAACTGCTCACTGAACATCAGAACAACTAGGGCGTGCAGAAGAAATTCCAGCTAGAGGAGGCACATTTGCATCTCTACCAACACCGGCATTTGCACCAGCTGAAAAATATGACCTGAAACCAGTATGTCTTGGAGCAGCAAATGGAGTCCTTGGAGTAGCAAATGCAGCTGTAGGGTTTCTTGGAGCAGCAGGAGGAGGCCTTGGTGAAGGTGCACCAGCAGAACTGGAGGAAGATGGAGGAGGCATAGGAGGAGGCATTGATCTACTAGCCTGGTACAGCAGCAAAATTAAAAGCAATTAGTACACGAGTCCAATCAGTAAGATAATAGAGGATATAGTTATTTTTACCTTGTGATTATTTTTCCTTATCGCAAGGTCTGGCCTCAAAGGCACTGAGCAGCTAGTGTACTTGTGGCCTTGCAACTTGCAATTGCTACAAGTGATGTTGCCATCCTAGAATTTTCCTTAGGTTTGGGCACCTCAAATTTGCCTTTTCTTCTTTTCTCCCGCTTTCTTCCCTTCTGGTGATCTTTGAAACATGGTGGCATGATGTCTTCAGTATCTGTTTTGATCCAACCATGTTGTTGTGGCATAGGAGCAAACACTAGCTTGTAGCTGTTCAAATACATAGGTTTCTTAAAGAAGTCAGAGACAAAATCCTCTGGATGCAACTCTGCTTTGTATATTGCACTGACAGCATGGTTGCAAGGCAACACTGTCATGTCCCATTTCCTGCATGAACAACTTCTTGTGGCCAGATTTACCTCATGTGTTGCATCACCACTCTTTACCTGCCACAGTCCAAGGTCAGCCCTCTTAGGAATACAATTTCTGGAATATGTTTTCATCAGCTCTAGCCTCTCTGTATAATATGGTGTAATGTCCCATCTAGCCTTTGCTGCTCCTTCCCTCTTTCCATCAAATCTCACCATTAGCTTGTCATAAATTCCTACAAGCATTGTAGCAATTGGTTTGCTCCTTACATCAAGGATGTACCTATTGAATGTTTCACTAAGATTGTTACATATTAAATCTGTTTTGCAATTGGTGTCCATGGCACACCTTGCCCAATTGTGCATAGGAATCTTGGACAACCAGACCCAAGCTGGCTCACATTGCTTCTTCAGTTCTTCCATTGCAAGATCATATCCATGCCTAGTCCAAGAGTAGGCAGCATTGTCCATACACTTCTTTAGATCTTCACCTCTAAAGCCTGCAGTTTGAAAGTTGGTATATATGTGCCTAATGCAGAATCTCTGTGGACAGTTAGGAAACACTGTGCTCACTGCTGTAAGTAGACCCTTCTGCCTGTCAGACATTACTGTGTAGTAGCCAAATTTGCCCTGTTCTCCACCTAAAGCATACTTCAGCTGCTCTAAAAACCATACCCAGTTAGGTTTATCTTCCTTACTAACAACAGCCCAAGCAATAGGGTAGATATTATTGTTTCCGTCTCTGCCAGTAGCTGCAAGGATTTGTGCTCCTGTGGTCAATTTTATGAAACAGCCATCCAACCCTATGTATGGCCTACATCCATCAAGAAATCCTTGTCTTGCAGCATTCACACAGAAAAAAAGACCATGAAATCTTGGCTGGTAGCTTATGTCAACATGTTCTCCTTTCTTCATTGCTTCCAACTGTTCCTCGGTTGGGCCAGTGACTGTGGTGACAATACATCTAGAGCCAGGATTTTTATCTATTACAGTTTGCAGATAATCCCTGATTCTGTGGTATTGCTTCTTATGATCACCCAGTACCATGTTCCTGGCTTTGGTCTTTGCCCTATAGGCCATCCTCTTTGGCACTTCCACCATGAAATCTATTTTGGCTTTGTCAACTATAGTAGTGATGACAGTATTGGGATCTGACCTGAATTTGTCCACATAAGCAGTGCTAAGCCAGTTAGAATTCACTCTAGTGCTAGATGGATCAGTTGGACAAGTGTGTTTCAAGTGAATCTTCTTAATGCAAAATGTTTCCTCATGAGCTATCTTGGAGGCTGTCATATAGAATTCACATCCATATTTTTCCTTCTGCTTACAACACACAATTATCCTATCTGGAGTATTCCTATGGAAATGAAAATTCCTCACTTGTACAATGTGCAGTCTAGAGAGTGCCTCTCTGAACTGATAAACATCTCTAAAACAAAGTTTCAACATGAACTATTGCTCTGGGCTTTCTCTGTTCTCATCATACCAGACCCTTTCTTTTTGTTTCTTTGCTCTTGATTTTCTTCCTTTAGGCAGCACAAAAGGAAGTGGCTCAAATCCATCATCATCTTCCTCTTTCATAAAACCAACTTCGGCTTCATCATCAGAAGGAGCCCAATCTGGAATATCAGGTATCACTACTTGAGAGTGTGATCTCAGTGTAGGACCTGGCCTCTTTACTTTCTTCTTCACAGGCTGCTCTGGTGGAATTTGTTCAAAACTTTCATCATCATTGACAAAAATGTCCTCAACATCTGTCTCACCCTCATAGTGCAGCATGGGGTCTTCTCTCTTCCTCTTCATCTCTGCAATAGTTGCCTCCAGTTCCTCTTCCTCTTTCCTGCTCTTCTCCTCTGCATACACTGGATCACACTTTCGTTCATCCCAGGAAATGTAGCTATCATCAGATGCCTCTCCATCATCTTCTTCAGGAAAATGATTTTCATCAGTTTGAGTTTGCACATTCTCACACATAACACTATTTTGTGTACTGAACTGGTGAGCGCTGGGCTGATCATTGGTGTGCAATGGCTGGTAGCACACACTGTCCTGTGTCTGAACCTGATAAGGAATGAACTGGTCCACCCCTGCCTCTAGATCAATGAAACTTGGATATGATTTAGCAATATCAGCTTGTTTCCTTTTGTCCCTCATCACTGTCAGTACCAATTTCTTGCTGCCATCATACTTCCTAATCATCTCATCCACTTTAACTTGGCTATCTACTAAATCTAGCCCTTGCAGCCCCTCCCCTTCATCTTTAACATAGTACATTGAATCACATAAGCCATATCCTTCCTTCTCCATTATTGACAACAAATTGAGATATCTAACATCTGAACGTTCCATTGATTTTTGCACAAATTTGGCACCATCAAATTGAATAAACAACTCCCAAATCTCAGATTCTTGCCTACATTAAATTTACAGATAGATTCAAACCAAACCCTACTGCCTAAATCCACTAATCTGATGAAGGGGGACGAAAATGGCTTACCCGCCGTCGGAGACGTAGTGGCTGAACGGATTATCGCTGGAGGTGTTGCCCGCAGACGACCAAACTCTCTGCGATTCGGCTAGCGGCGGCAACGCTGACGGTAGCGACGGGAGCTGCTCTGAATCGACGGCAACACTGCACTGCTCCTCCTCGCCGCCCTCATACAACAGCCTGTCGGACTCGCCCATCGCCGCCTCCGCCGCTAGGGTCGCTATCGCCGGCCGGGACACGAAGACGGCCACCGCCGCCGCCGCCAGGAGTCGCCATGGTCCGAGAACGCATGGGAGAGAGAGTGGAGCTGGACTGAACTGTTAGGCAAACACTGTCCGAGCGGAGACCTAACGCCATCAGCTACGTGTCCGTCGTCCGTTGCCACGTCGACCTGAAAGTGGGGCCGATCGGTCAGAAAATGGCTAAACCGAGCGAACGGTGGTATGTGTCACATACCTGCCCCAATGTTGGTAGTTTTCAGACAAAAGAGGCAAAGTAGGTAGTTATGTGTCAACTCTGCCCCAAATGTGGTAGTTTTGCGTCATTTACTCGCCGGGCTACCGGTGAAATCTGTTTATAGTACGAGAAAACAACTAATGGTAAAGATGGCCAACTGGCAAGGCGTTGGTCGCCATCGCCATTGGAAACAACTTGCGCATTTGCCCTTTCTTTTGGATCCACCTTCCGTTACTTCTTTGGGCAGGGGTTTATGTGGATGCAAACGAACCGTTGGTGTCACATACCTGCCCCAATGTTGGTAGTTTTCAGACAAAAGAGGCAAAGTAGGTAGTTATGTGTCAACTCTGCCCCAAATGTGGTAGTTTTGCGTCATTTACTCTAGCCCGGCAACAGGATAATCTTCATCTAGCTGCCCGCAAAAAAAATCTTCATCTAGCTTGGTGTCGCAGCAGCCATCGGCCAGTTCGACCTGATTTTACCTGACAAGCACCGCTATCGATGATGGGTCCTCCTGCTGGGCAGGCAATTAGACCAACTCCAGGGCGCGACCTCATCTTATCCGGTGCGTCCGTTTAGGATATAATGAACGAATAGCGTAGCCCAACGCGTCCCCTCAAACGGATAATTGTCCGGATTCTATCTGTTTTTGATCTATTTTTGGCCTAAACTTACATCAAGTTTAAGGTGAAACGGACATCGCGCGGACGGGCTCGACGCACGCCCTTGTCCCCCGTGGCCCGCCTGTCGGGGACACTAGCAGTTCATTCGCTTCCAACACCTCCACCCACTCTCCCCCGCCCCACCCGGCCGCCGGCGCTGTCACTATTCTTCGGCCGCCTCCTCACTGCTCATCCCCCGGTCGTCCATACCAAACCACGCCCCGACATGGCCGCCACCACGCCCGCGCTTTCGTAGGAGTTTTGGCCGTTGCTGGGAGGAGATTTGGTCACCGCCGTCGTAGCCGGTGCCAGAGGGGATACGACCGCCGGCGACCTATATGGGCCACGACAGCTTCCATCGGGTGCTCCAGAGCGGCCAGTACCCGACCGCCAACCACCCCTGTTGCATCGAGGTGATCATCGCGGCCTCTTTGCCACCACGACCGCAAGGTATTCGAAACTTTGCCCACAAAGGTATGGACAGTGGAGATGATTTTTTCTTTCACCACTTCATTTATTCATCGGACGATTCATCCTCAAATGATGAAGATATTGTGGTGGTTGCACTGGTCGTTCACGACTACATTGAGCGGCAGCTTCCTCGGTACAGGGGGTCCCTCCCTGGCCGTGCTCCCAAAATGAACCGCAATAGGGAGAGAGGACACACCCTTCATTATGCTGATTACTTTTCGAACACCCCGCTCTTCAAGCCGGATAAATTCCGTCGTCGTTTTCGTATGGCAAGGCATGTGTTCAATCGTATCCGAGAGGGAGTAGTTGCTCATGACCCATACTTCGAGTGCAAGATGGATGCTGTCGGTGTCAAAACCGGCGGATCTCGGGTAGGGGGTCCCGAACTGTGCATCTAGGCCGGATGGTAATGGGAGGCAGGGGACACGATGTTTTACCCAGGTTCGGGCCCTCTTGATGGAGGTAAAACCCTATGTCCTGCTTGATTAATATTGATGATATGGGTAGTACAAGAGTAGATCTACCACGAGATCAGAGAGGCTAAACCCTAAAAGCTAGCCTATGGTATGATTGTTGTTCGTCCTACGGACTAAAACTCTCCGCTTTATATAGACACCGGAAAGGGCTAGGTTTACACAGTGTTGGTTACAATGGTAGGAGATCTACATATCCGTATCGCCAAGCTTGCCTTCCACGCCAAGGAAAGTCCCTTCCGGACACGGGACGAAGTCTTCAATCTTGTATCTTCATAGTCCAGGAGTCCGGCCGAAGGTATAGTCCGGCTATCCGGACACCCCCTAATCCAGGACTCCCTCAGTAGCCCCTGAACCAGGCTTCAATGACGACGAATACGGCGCGCAGATTGTTTTCGGCATTGCAAGGCGGGTTCCTCCTCCAAGTACTTCATAGAAGATTTTGAACACAAAGGTAGTGTCTAGCTCTGCAAAATAAGTTTCCACATATTGCCATAGAGAGAATAATATTTACACAAATCTAATCTGCTGATGTATTCCGTAGCGTGACACCACACCACAGCCAAGTCTTTATTTGAATCGTTTTATTGTTCTACCTCAGCGCGTTTAGCGAGGCGGTTTCCTTGGCACGTCTTGTTAAAGCAGATATCGTGTCCCCTTATTCCGGGATTCTCATCAATATGGGCGTGGGTAACCCAACCGCGCCATTGACTATAGCACTTGGGAGATAAGCGAGTTTTACCAGGCTGGTGGGGACGCATAGTCGCGTCCGCTCATATAAGGGGATAAGGATCCACCTTTTCACCTACGCCTTCTTCCTCCCTTGCTTATCCATTCTCGCGC
>NW_024117541.1:0-7890 GCF_003073215.2 Triticum urartu | reverse complement strand
GGGCGAGCCGCCCCCCCAGGTGCGCAGCGGCCCCCCCCCCCACCGTGTGGCCGCCGCTCCAGAACGCGTTGGCATCCTCCTCCTCTCGCAGCGCGTCCTCTTGGTTGTCGTCGCTGGAACGAGGCACCTGGACGTTGAGGACTCCCTTGTCGAGCTGGACCTTGATCGTCGTGGCGTCACAGGTGCCGGGGAGGTCGAACCGCTTGAGGAAGTGGCACCACTACCGGCCGCCGTTGAGGGCGCGCTCGCCGCCGATCTTGAGGCTCCCCGATGGCTCCACCTAGACCTTGAGCTGGTCCCTGGTGAATCCTGCAACGGCGGCATGCGTGTCAATATGCCAGAACGTGTTTGGAACAAGTGGATTCAGTTCCCGCAGAAATGGTTGGAAAAGCAGCAACGGTACCTGAGACGCCGACGATGAGCGTGTCGAACTCGTCCCCATGAAACCATTCGCTACGGAATAGTTATTCTTCACCCCCTCTATTTACCATTAATGCACCGTAATTTTACGTTCTTTAAGTTTTGTCTTATTTCCGACGTAAAAAGAGACCTTAAGAAAATATATAATGGTCGTAAAAAATATTTTATATTATGTAAAATTGCAAATGCAAAAACATAGTATAAAATACACATAAACTGCAAATTTTCTTCTGTGGTGACATACATTTTTATTTTTATGCCAAATTTTACATAGTGAATCAATAGGAATGTAACTATTTGAATTTCAAACGTAATTTATTTATGAAACGATCGTAAAATTACCTTGGGTGAAGAATAACTTATTGTGCACCCTGAGTGATGAATAGTAACACTATATATATACGGAAATGTTAACGCCCACACGTGTGGGCGTTTGCATCTCGCCCACACGCGTGGATCTGCGTCCGTTCATGAGCGCACGAATCTTGGCATGTTTCTAGTGCCATGTAGGACTGGCCTGGTGTGTGGGCGTTCAGCCGGTCACCCACACAGCCGTTTCACCACATAGGAGGAGGTGGTGTGTGGGCGTTCAGCAGTTCACCCACACGCCACTTTGCACGCACACACAAGGGCTAGTGTGTGGGCATTTGCCATCTCGCCCACACGCCCGTCTCCTCTCCCACCCAAACTGCTAGTTGACATGTGTTTTGCAGTGCACATGGCAACTGCCCCTAGTGTGCTTTATAAGCAGGTGGCAACTCTCTTTTTTTTACCCGAGTTTGCCATGTGTTTTGCAGGGTACACGGCAACTGCCTAGTGTGCACGTAAGCAGATGGCAACTCTTCCTTTTTACATGGCAACTGCCCTAGCATGCTTGTGAGCACATGACAACTCTCTCAACTGCCTAGTGTTAGTGTGTTGCAACTCCTAAAGTTATGAAATCATGGCAACTACATTAGATCAGACCATACATGGCAACTGCAGTTGAGCAACCATGGCAACTGCAGTTATATGACATGGCAACAGTAGTTCAGCGACATGGCAACTGCAGTTAAACGAACATGGACGAGGGTCTGGACCATGGCAACTGCGGGCGCGCGGTGACCGTCACGCGTGGCGTGCGGGGCCAGGAGGTACGAGGCCTGACATACGGGCGTGTGGGCGTTATCAACTTTGCCCACACGCACGCGTGTGAGAGGGATCGGGAGGGAAAAAAGAGGCGTGTGGGCGCTAGTTGTTTTGCCCACACGTAGGTGTGTGGGCTGTTTCTCTTATACACCACAGAAAATGTGTGGGCGGACTGTCTAACGCCCACACGTGTGGCACTTATCGGCGTCCTATATATAGGGCTGAACTATTCTGTTACTAATAACAGAATAATATTTTGTTACTCTCGCCCTTATAAGAGACCGGTCCTTTTTTTCAAACTGGTATCGTTATTATTAAGAAAGGGAAAAAGGACATTGTCTCTTCCATGTGGCCGCTGCGCCTCCACCTCCTCTCCCCTAGCTCCGGCCGCCGCCCCGCGCCCCGCCTTCTTCCCTGGCTCCGGCAGCCTCCCCATGCCTCACCTTCTCCCTGACTCCGACCATCGTCCCACGCCTGACCTTCCCCTGGTTCCAGCCACCGCCCCGCGCCCCACCTTCCCCCTGGCTCCGGTCGCCACCCCGTGCCCCACCTTCTCCCATGGCAGCAGTCGCCACCCCTCCCCCACCATCTCATGCCCCCAGGCTGCTCACCATCCCCCATCCTCAGCGCGCTAGTCGCCACCATCCCCAGCGCGCCAACCTCCAGTTCTCCACCTGCCCCATCGTGACGCCGCCCACTCTTCTTCCTCCTGGATTCTCCTAGCCATGGCCAGCGCCTCCTCCCTGCTCCAAGCTCGCTCCAGACTACGTAGAGCCGCCATCCACCACCGCCTCGCGTGCATTACAAACCCGCCCATGTACTAGGTTCAAAGACCTTGCAGAGAGAAGGAAATGAGATGTTAAGGTCGGCAGCTTCCTCGTCGCCATCCCGGTATGGTGTGTGTCCCGTGTTCATCCTCTCCATTGATTTTACTAACTAGCAGCAACATAACCTCCGCCTACACATTTTTTCGGAAGTTCTAGAATTCCTAGAGCTTCAGTCCAACTATATTGCTTCTCCCATTATTCGTACACAGAAAAACATACTGATGATTGTTTTGTTCCCTGGACCTAAACGCATTTGTTCTTTAAGCTTAAATGCATTTATTCTCTGAACTTAAATAGGTTGGTTCTCTGAAAATAAGTGTGTGTGTGTTTTGTGTGTATTGAAGCATTATATATTCAGTTGTACTGTTGGATTGGATGATCGTAGTGACTGTTGAGCTTACTTTTCGGCGCAGGTCATGGCTTTTCTGTGGCACACCTCCCACTACTTCTCCTCGCTGGACTAGTCGACCTACAAGAGATCAACTCAAACAAAAAGTACTCAAGGTGGACTTCAGCTGAACTAGTGACGGTCTTAGAAACTGCATGTTTGAAAGTGGTTAAGGTTCTTGAAAGCTAAAAAGTTTGAATCTTGTAAACGACAGCAAGCTTTTTTGCCATTTGTTTCACTTACTGGAGCGCTTTACTAATGGGTACGATTAAGTATAACATAAATGAATGAAAAGAGAGGTTTCGTCCAACTAATTAGTTTTCTCTGTATTTTCAGTTCCGTGTACTGTCTGAGAAAAATACAGCAAGTTCAAGTAAAATCTCAAATAAAAATTTAGTTCAAGTTGAAGCCGAGGAGTATACCCATATGGAGCGGACATGGCAGTCGATCTTTTTGATGATTCTCAATAAATAGACGGTGAAGTTGGCAAACGGCTGAATCAGATGGTGCCCACCCCTGTAAGTTCACTTGTCATTAAGCGGCTAGCTGAAGATTAATCATTTTCAGAAATTCAAAGGTTTACGGTGCTAATACCCATTTCTTTCAGAAAAATTAATAGTTACAAGTATATGCATTTTTTCGAAAGTTCTGCGGTATAGCCCCCTCTCAATCAAAGTAGAAGAGTATGTGTTGATTTTCTCTCCCTTGTTCTGATTGATATCATAAAGAAGCTGCTACATATGAATGAATATGGTGCAGTTGTTCCATTCATTATTTGGGCAGTAACCTTGTTTAAATCCTCCTTTGGCTTGGTTGGAACACGAGTTTCAGTAAACAAAAGGAAAACAAAATGCAGGTGTTCGTCGCATGTGTCCGTTCAATAAGGGCTTCGGTGACGGTCCGCTGCTGGTGGCCGCCTCACCGTGGTTGACTTTGGTGTAGTCGCATGTGTCGCTTGCTATTGTGGACGGTCTCTAGGTACATAGCGTTGTTCCTATTCATGCATGTGTATGTAGTGCTGCTTCGTTAAATCACTTGTTCATCTTGTTTGTTCCAACCACGCTGGATGCCTAGTACTAGTAGCTTGCACTAGCCTCTACATGAGCATCTCAAGCCGTTGTTAATAGATGTGAGTAGTACTGATTGCGTTGTTCCTATTCATGCATGTGTATGTAGTGCTGCTTCGTTAAATCACTTGTTCATCTTGTTTGTTCCAACCACGCTGGATGCCTAGTACTAGTAGCTTGCACTAGCCTCTACATGAGCATCTCAAGCCGTTGTTAATAGATGTGAGTAGTACTGATTGTTTTGCTTGAATTGGCGTCTCAGATTATACTGGAGCATGTGTTTTCACAGATAGTTCATGTTCTAGATTGCCAAAAGTTAGAACATAGTGAGATGGATGGGAAACTACGAGACAGAGATGATATTGGACAAAGCAAAATTATTAAAAGAAAGAAAACGCTAGAAGTTCAACTAGGGTAACTTTGAAAGTTCATGAAAAATAAATATAAAAGTTCAGAGAAGAGGGTTGGAAAAGATTTGGGAAAAGACACACACAAAAAAACATGGAAAAGGTTAGTTCAAAAATACTTGCCATAAGTAGTTAAGAGTTTATTTGGAGTGGTTAGCAATTCAGTAAGTAGAAAAAGGATACATCAGTTCAAATATACTTGCCATAAGTAGTTAAGAATTTATTTGCTATGGTTAAATAAATCAAGCTAATTTTCTACAGTTCTCAGGTTACAAAAAGGTTTCGGTTCACTATGATGAAGTTCATCTAGAACCTTGGAATCCGATGTGGTCTGTGGCAAGGTACGCACAGAATGATGTCTATCTCCATGAGTGTAATGTGTTTTCTCACTTCCGGGCCTGGGAATGTTTTTTCTTTTGACATACTTCAAAATATTTTGTGGGTAAGTAAATCAATCATGTTTTTGTTGCTCGGAGGGAAATCATAATAAGTTATAAGGAAATAAATATAGAAGTTCATATTTCAAAACAAATGAAGTATTTCAAAGTACAGAACATTTTAGGTTTCATTGCAAATTTGTAATGTTACTGTACATGAACTTGTGCATGCTAATTGGTGGTTGTTCTGTATGTGCGGGGTACATCCAACGATAATGAGCAGGCGGCAAGTGTACTTATGAGCAGCGGGACGGTGGCATGGAGAAGTTGAGTAGATGTGCGTGGTGAGCAGATACAAAACTGATTCTAACACTGCAATATTAGTCCCACACAGCCTCTCAACACCCCCCTGCTTGAACCTTCATGGCCCAGGACATTCACTGCCTCGACACAAGGTCGTTTGACGATGCAGTGCTCAAGCCGTTCACCCTTTACCACTGATAACCCACAAGTATAGGGGATCAATTGTAGCCTCTTTCGATAAGTAACTCAACGAGGAGCTAAAGGTAGAACAAATATTCCCTCAAGTTCTATCGACCACCGATACAACTCTACGCACGCTTAATGTTCGCTTTACCTAGAACAAGTATGAAACTAGAAGTACTTTATAGGTGTAACGGGATAGGTTTGCAAGAATATAAAGAGAACGTAAATAAAAACTAGGGGTTGTTTTAGGTAAAGAAGCAATAAAGTTAGTATAGCGAGTGTGGAAAAGTGGTGGTAGGAGTTGTGAAATTGTCCCTAAGCAATTGACTACTTTACTAGACCGATATCAAGTTTTATGTGGGAGAGGCCACTGCTAGCATGTCATCCCTGATTTGGAATTCTATGCACTTATGATTGGAACTATTAGCAAGCATCCGCAACTACTAACGTTCATTAAGGTAAAACTCAACCATAGCATTAAGATATATTGGTCCCCCTTCAATCCCGTATGCATCAATTTCTATGCTAGGTTGAAGCTTTTGTCACTCTTGCCCTCCAATACATAGTCCTATCAACATACAACTAACCCTATGGTGTGATCCACATGCGCGCTCATATGATGGGCACCAAAGGACAGCAACATAACGATAAGCAAATTAAACCAATCATAGCAATTCATCAATTACCGATAGGACAACGAAAATCTACTCAGATATCATAGGATGGCAACACATCATTGGATAATAATATGAAGCATAAAGCACCATGTTCAAGTAGAGGATACAACGGGTTGCGGGAGAGGGGGCCACTATAGATAGATGGGGGAAGGTGATGAAGATGTTGGTGAAGATGACAGAGGTGTTGGTGTAGATTGCGGTGATGATGATGGCCCCGGCGGCGTTCCGGCGCCACCGGGAGAGAGGGGGAGAGAGCCCCCCTTCTTATTCTTCTTCCTTGACCTTCTCCCTAGATGGGAGAAGGGTTTCCCCTCTGGTCCATGGCCTCCATGGCGGCGAAGGGGCGAGAGCCCCTCTGAGATTGGATTTGTCTCTCTGTCTCTGTCTGTTTCTGCACTCCCAGATCTGGCCTTTCACCGTTTCTTATATTCCCCGAGATCCGTAACTCCGATTGGATTGAAATTTGAACACGATTTTTATCCGGATATTAGCTTTCTTGCGGCGAAACAAGGGCATCAACCGCCTTACGGGGTGTACACGAGGGTCAGGGCGCGCCTGCCCCCTGGGGCGCGCCCCCTGCCTCGTGGCCCCCTCGGGCATCGTCCCGCGTTGATTCCACTTCCCAAAATTCACATATATTCCAAAAAAATCTCCGTCAGTTTTTATCCCATTTGGACTTCGTTTGATATGGATTTTCTGCGAAACAAAAAAATGCAACAAACAGGAATTGGCACTGGGCACTGGATCAATATGTTAGTCCCAAAAATAGTATAAAAAGTTGCTAAAAGTATATGAAAGTTGTATAATATTGGCATGGAACAATCAAAAATTATATATACGATGGAGACGTATCAGCATCCCAAGCTTAATTCCTGCTCGTCCTCGAGTAGGTAAATGATAAAAAAAGATAATTTTTGATGTGGAATGCTACCTAGCATAATCTTGATCATGTAATCTAATCATGGCATGAATATTAAGACATGAATGATTCAAAGCAATAGTCTATCATTTGACATTAAGACAATAATACTTCAAGCATACTAATAAAGCAATCATTTCTTTTCAAAATAACATGGACAAAGAAAGTTATCCCTACAAAATCATATGGTCTGTCTATGCTCCATCTTCACCACACAAAATGTTCAAATCATGCACAACCCCGATGACAAGCCAAGCAATTGTTTCATACTTTTGATGTTCTCAAACCTTTTCAACTTTCACGCAATACATGAGCATGAGCCGTGGACATGGCACTATAGCTGAAATAGAATATGATGGTGGAGGTTGTCTGGAGAAGACAAGAAGGAGAAAGTCTCATATCGATGCGGCTAATCAACGGGCTATGGAGATGCCCATCAATTGATGTCAATGTGAGGAGTAGGGATTGCCATGCAACGGATGCACTAAGAGCTATAAGTGTATGAAAGCTCAAACTAAAAACTAAGTGGGTGTGCATCCAACTTGCTTGCTCATGAAGACCTAGGGCATTTGAGGAAGCCTATCATTGGAATATACAAGCCAGGTTCTATAATGAAAATTCCCACTAGTATATGAAAGTGATAACTCAAGAGACTCTCTATATGAAGAACATGGTGCTACTCTAAAGCACAAGTGTGGTAAAAGGATAGTAACATTGTCCTTTCTCTCTTTTCTCTCATTTCTTTTATTTTTTATTATTTTTTTCCTTTTTTTGGTGGGCTTCTTTGGCCTCTTTTTTTTATTTGGGCTTATTTGGCCTCTTTTATTTTGATAACCTCACCTGGGACAATGTTATAATAATGACGATCATCACACTTTTATTTACTTACAACTCAATACTAGAACAAAGATATGACTCTATATGAATGCCTCCAGCGGTGTATCGGGATGTGCAATGATCTAGCGTAGCAAAGATATCAAAAAACGGACAAGCCATGAAAATATCATGCTAGCTATCTTACGATCATGCAAAGCAATATGACAATGAATGCTCAAGTCATGTATATGATGATGATGGAAGTTGCATGGCAATATATCTCGAAATGGCTATGGAAATGCCATGATAGGTAGGTATGATGGTTGTTTTGAGGAATATATAAGGAGGCTTATGTGTGATAGAGCGTATCGTATCACG
>NW_024117540.1:0-11239 GCF_003073215.2 Triticum urartu | reverse complement strand
GCCGCCGCCCCCGTGAAGAGACCCCCGGCGGGTCGCCTCTCTCTCCCATACACACGGCTCGCCGCTCTCGAGTGGAAATGGCAGAAGACGGAAACACGGGAAAGGAATAAGGTCGCGACTTCGTCAACTCTCGTTCGCGGGGGCTCACTCTGCAGCAAACGAGAAAGAAAATCTGGCATGGCTGGTTCATCTGCTTGAAGATTCACGAATCCAATCTAACGGCTGATACAACGTTCGTTGGGAACGTGAAAAATCCGACGTTTCCCAGATAAAATTTCGAAACGAATTGCATGGAATGGAAGCAAATCGCATGCATGAAAACACAAAGCATGGCGCCCAATCAATTTTATATGCCCTGATTTATAGGAGCAGTAGTTTTATTTTTTTACCAAGTAAGCACTCAAGAATTGAAGGATGAGTCATGTAAATCTTTTTTACCAACCCGCTGTGGTCTTTTTACTTTCAATTTAGTTGACGCTGGTGAACTACTTTTATTCTTTTTAGTAAAATATGGATGTGTGCATCGGTTGTTGCAAAGACCGGCGTATACCCTCTTTTCAAAAAAAGAAAATCACTTCAATGGAGTAAGCTTGTACCTTGAAACGATATACAAATATCAAAGGCTACAAATTTCAGAATGCAATTTGAGATTCCTTTGTACCATATTTGATTTGTGTCTTCCTCAAGGACAAGATGTCTCCTTAAATGCTAACTAATTTTGCCTATCATGTTCACATCCCACATTTGATTTGGATTTGGGGTAGTACTTGCCAACAAAAACTTAAGTTTTTCTTTTGATACATGATCAACTAGGCACTAAATCAAACCTCCTTCACTGCAACTGTTTTGTCATTCAAATATACAATTGTGTCCAGTTCATGTAAATACACTGGCGTTGCTAGTTCTCATGCTTACTGTACATAGATGTTCTTAGTTCAGGAACGGGTACCTGTATATTACTTCAACAAATCTGGAATTCATCAAAAGGCTAGCAATTGCTGGATCTTTAAAAAAAAGTTCTGTAATTAGCCAGCTAAAGGCACTCTTGATTTTGGCACAGTTAATCCAACCGGCAACTGTGTATCTTTATACATCTAGGCATCTAGCTGCTCTTAGGCAGAAGTTTCAGGGTTGCTGTGCTTTTCAAAAGCAAGAGTTAGGCATTATTAGTAAGAAGAAGAAAGTTGTGCTTCTAGAATCTGAAGACGATTGAATTATGTGGTAAAGTAGGGTAAGCATATGGGAGTAGTTCAGTGGGTTCCAAGTTACCAAGTTCTTTTTTGTTGGCAAATAAAGTTACCAAGTATAACGCGGTAATTGAACGGTGCCTAAATTTTTTTAATGCCAAAATATTATAAAGAGAACACACGTAAGAGGATTTTGATAGTCTGTTTTGTGCTTGTAAATTTTCATGGGAAAATGTTTTGTTTGCCCCATAAAGCTTCAGTGCTCTTTAGAGCACAAAACCTTTTCCGAAGGTGCTAAAATGGTCCATTTTGCTTGAAAACTTGCATGGTGTAAAAAACTTGAAAACTCAGAATTTTTTTCATTTGAAAGTATTATTTTACTCCGATGCTAGTAACACCCGGCGAGCAGGAAAACTTGCTGATATACCTAACATAACAAAAGTAAAAAAGACAAAGTAGTTCTACGTGTCTCATCTCCTAATATGAGAACCACCAATGAGGAGGTGCTGCATAGAGTACCAGCCTATCCGCGCCACTGCTGAATCGTCAAACTAATCATGTGACTCTGCTGAGTCGTTATCCATCGAGGATTTCTGCTGCAATCTGAATGTCGGCAGCCATGCTGCATCAGGCACACAGTGTAAACCCTGTTGGCATGATATCTATCCTGGAAGTGGAGTGACTGCATCTATCTTATCTTACAGCACTAACATCAAATCTGGAAAAAAAAATATACTTACTCCAGAAGTACTCATCTATATGGACATGATTGAGTAATGCGACTCAAGAATCCTCTGCCTCTTGCTCTGGAACTGGAACGGACTGCCGCCACACACCAGCTCTGATGAAGCAACCTTGGCCAGAGCAAACCTCACAGCCTCCTTCAGGGAATTCAGTCCAGCACACCCTGCACTGCCTTCCTCCTCCTTGCAGAGTGTGAAGACGTGCTGCACCCTTCCTCCCAGGGAGGACACCTCCGCTCTTAGTGTCCTAAGTCTCAGGCCATGGAGCGCCTGGATGAAACCGGCGACGAGGTCCGGGCGGTCATCGCAGCTGACAGACGCCTTAATGTACAGGCGGCTGTCGTCGTCGTCGGTGTCCCCTGTGCAGCAGAATTCGACGGAGACCTCGTCGGTCTCCGGCGGGACGGCCGGCGTCTGCTGTGCGGCCTCGCTGGCTCTCCTCTTCAGCTGCCTCACTTGGTCCACCACCCTGGCCAGCAAGGCGGCCTTGTCCATCTGCACAAGGGAAGACAAGAGACATTTTCCTGACAAGTCGCATAATAGCAGTGTACCGCAGTGCCCTACTTTGTCTTATCATAGATGGAATTGCAGGGCTAAAAGTCTGATGAAATGTGAACACTTGCGCGAGTTTTCAATGTTCTTCTTCATAAAGCTCATGTATGATTCAGACATAAAGGTGAATCAGAATTGTTTGAAGAGAGACTTCTTAATGCAAAGTTAGTTTCTACCAGAAAAGCTGATGAGCTAACGACAATAATTATGTGCAGCTGAGCTTTGTTTGGTTGATGCTTCACAGCACTGGAATGGTGAAATGGCCAAGATATTGTTGCCAAATGCTTCACAGTCACAACGCTGAAGGTTTGGTGCAAACCTGCTTGGTATCAGGGATCATCCTCCTGAGCGCCGTGAGATGAGCGTTGATCCTCACCCGACGCCGGCGCTCGGCCTCGCTGTGGACCTTCAGGGCCCTTGCCTCCGGCGCGGTCCTCCCCGACCCCGTCGTCGACGACGATGTCGTCGACAGCTCCGGCGGCCCAGCCGGTGGCGCCGAGCTGGCCTGCCGGGGCAGCAGAGCCGGGCCTCTGCTCACCGTATGATCACATGCATCGTGCGGAGATTGGCCTGGAGCTGCCATCCAGCTCTTGGACACTGCAAGAACAAGGAAGAATGTGAATTTCTGGTGATGTAGCAGGAGGAGGAGAACAAGTGGGAGCGGGGGTGAGACGAGTAGAGTGGATAGGAGGAGGCTCACAATAATTAGTGCGGCGGCGTCTTGTCACCTCATTCTCGTCATATATATTGTAGGATGGATACTGGATACTAGGTTGGAGGCAGATGATGAGGAGCGTTGTCTGTGAGAGATGACTTGACCGCCCTACATACATACGCATCTCTTTTCTCACATGTGGTTACCGTACCCCACTATGGGGATAATATAGGGGAAATCTCGGTGTCGGATTGGCATGGACTCGGCCAATGGGTGAGGTGGCGTGTATGAGTGTGCCATGAGTCGGGTATATGTATGTGGAAAGAATCATGCCATGCCAAACCATTAGTATGAATGTACTATTGATTATACTGTAGTGTAGTATATACGCACAGCAGCCTATAAGACATGACGTGATGGTTCTGGTTTTCCATGAAATTTCAGCGAAAAATTGGCAAGTTTCAGTTATTTCAGTAGGTGCCTAAATGTTTCAGCACTTTCAGTAGGCACACATAGATAAATTTTACAATAAATCGAAAAAAGTGGGGCTGCAAATATTTCTGGAACCAAAATCTGAAACCGGCACGAGTGACCACTGTCTGCTCACAAGATTCGTTGACTAGAATATAATCACGACGCCTACTGTTGTTGGTTAAGGGAAGTCATTATGAGGAGCAGTGTCGGGCTCTCTCTCCTTCCGCATCTGACCAGCAACTTCATTCACACTGTTCAAGCTCAAACCTGACAATTTTCCGATCGATGCCATTTCTCGACTGCCTGTGATCGTCAGAACATGTGATGTGAAAGTCAGGAAATGAGACAGTTTTCCCTTTGACTTGTGAACAGACGAACAGGGTAGGCACCAGAACGGGCTCTCCTTGCCATAATCACTCGACAATAGATTTTGGTTGTGAACTTGGAGTGCCCAGGTGCACAGCTGACCGATAGTGTTCTGTTTCAGGGACTGGACTCACTGGAGACCACTGCTAATAAGTCGCTAGAGGCAACACCACTCTGTTTGCTTAACACGATGATAATAACCTTTACTCTGTTTGCTTAACACGATGATAATAACCTTGTCAGAACTCACATGAGATCTTCATGTGCATCTACTCCAACTTGTACGCCTGACTTCCATTGTTTCAAAGAGAGGATCTGATATATCTTTTCACGTCCTGCGCGCCTTCTGGATAGGCTAGAGTCGCCTTTTCTTTTTGAATGAAAACTTGATGAAACGATCATGGGAACCAGCCACCTCAATCGCGATTGCACTTTAAATTTTTTTTATAGAACAAAGGCCGTCAAGATAACAATTTGCCAAAGTGATCAGAGAGATTGCACTTTTATTATCACTTTGCCAAACCCTTTTGTAGCTCTTCTTTTGGACAACCGTTTGTTTCCACTTTATGTTGGTGTATAACTGGTTTACTGCTCATGCAACATTGATAATTGATCAACTGCAATTAAAATTAGGTATGGGTCTTGTTTAGGGAGTGGTGTCTGGTCATATAATATATGAATTTCAATTACCATTCGTGTTAGCGTCTCACTTGCTAACCAATCAACAGAACAAGATTACAGGGTTTGAGGTAGCTAATTCGATATGCAGGGGCAGCATGAAAGGGATCGAAGAAGAGAGACGGAGGTGGGAGAGAAGAGCCTGGTGCCGGTTGCAGCCTCCTCCCTAGCTACATATGGGAGCTCCTATTCAGCGACTTATGCATTGAATAGGAAGGAAAGCGCACCTCCCGCTTCCCCCGCACGTGTTTTTTGGCCAACCAATGTGCGGGGTGGGACGCCCCCTTTTCTTTCATTTTTTTACTCTTTAAAACAATCTGAGATTTCAAAAAGCTTCCATTTTTTAAATGCAATTTTGAAAAAAAAATGTTTGAGATATCATAAAATGTTTGTGAATTCCAAAATAGTTTGTGGATTCAAAAATGTTTGTGATTTTGAAAAAAAATAGATATTAAAAAAAGTTCATGATTTCAAAGAAAAGTTTGGGAAATAAAAAAATTCATGATTTCGAAAATATGTTTGAATAGTCCAAAAATGTTCATAAATTTTTAAAATTGTTCAAAATGTTCACAAACTTGTTCCAAAATTTCACAAAAATTCATCAATTAAAAACTGTTCGTGAATTTTAAAAATCATGCCCAAATTTCAAAAATTGTTTGTCGATTAAAAAATGTTCATGTGTTTCAGAAAAATGTTTGAGAACTTGCAAAAAAATGTTCATGATCTCAACGAAATGTTCATGAATTATTATAAAATGTTTGAGAATTTAATAAATGTTCATGATTTCAAAAAATGTTCGCAAATACAAAAAATGTTCATGATTTTAAAAAATCCACAACTTAAAAAATGTTCAAGAATTTGAAAGATGTTCGCAAAATGAAAAGGAAAAAAATAAACAAGTATAAAAAAATAAAATGAAAAATAAAATAAGAAAAAAGCAAAAAAGGAAAAATAAAAAGGAAAAACAAAAAATATAGACGATAGAAAAAATAGAAGAGTTAAAAAGAAAAAATGGTTCAGGGAAGGTTCTAGAACCTTCCTAATACCGGAACAGAGACTCTACCATACAAGCCTCCGTGGGTCGGCCCGATATGAAATGTAGCGAATGCAGGCGTATGCGTTTGGTAGTTTAGAAAAGGATGAATAATTACTAAACCTAAATATGGCAGTGGAAAAACATGTGAGCTGGGAATGAATCTCAGGAAAAGGGGATACATCTACGATTGGAAGAAGATGCTAGAACCGCTACCGCACAACTTCAGTACTGCTTTTGGATTGAACTAAGCATAGATGGAAAAGATATGATGAACTTGGACGAACACAGCGTCCCCCGACGAACTAGGGCAGCCTAATGCAGATTGGAAATGAGGAGAAGCGAGTACCTGGTGGTGCTTAACGGACAGCGGAGTGACGCCGCGATCTCTGGTCAAGGTCAGGTTGATGCAGCAGCTAGGTTGGAGCTGTTGGAGAAGGTCGACGGCGGCAGCAGAGCTCGTGCGGCAGTGGTCGGCGCGAGGAAGACGAAGAAGAGAGAGGGACAGGGGTAAAAGTGAAAAAGGACCCCCCTACCTATTTTTATAAGGGGAAAAAGTGAATAGTAAGGGCTCCTTTGATTCAATGGAATTTTATATGATTTCTAGAGGATTGAAATCCTTAGGATTTTTTTCTATGTTGGTCCTTTGATTCATAGGATTGAATCCCATAAGATTTTTTTTCTATGAAATCTTTTGTACTACATTTCATAGGAAATCTAACATCCACTCCAACCTCTTTTTATAATTCCTTTGTTTTTCCTGTGCCATCAAACACTCATTGCTAATCCTATAGGATTCAAGTGGGCATGGCACTTCAATCCTATACTTCTTCTATTCCTACGTTTTAAAATCCTACGAATCAAAGAGGCCCTAAAATGGCAGGCGTGGAAATCGAGGAGGCGTGCTCATTATCTCAACGACAGAGACACCTCGATTCTCGGGATGACTGATTAAAGCAAAGATCTGTTCTGATGTCATAGCATTTTTTCTGAGATTAATGACATGACGTCACCTTTCGTTATGGCGGGTTAAGAAAGTTTGTTAAGTTCAACGTTGAAAGATTTAAGAGATTCGTCAGCCAAAGGATGAAGATTGACATGAACAGGTTTAAATCAATCTGGAGCCTAATGTTGGGGATATAACCCCTCAGTGTGACCCGCCCAGGAAGGGTCGGGTTACACCGTTGGCGACTTATAGCAAGGGGTCCAAGAAGGTCCAAGAAGACAAGACGTGAAGACGGCGGTTCATAAACAGGCTTATTGGAGGCCGAAGACCCGGAGCCGACTCAAGACCCAAAGGTGTGAGCCATCCGATGAGGACTTGCTCTCTAAGGCAAGGGAATTAGAGCCGGAGTCGGTTACGTTGTGTGACCCGACCTGGACTCTTGTAAACCGCCGGACCTCGACCTGTGTATATAAAGGCGAGAACCGACGACGGGTTAACTCAAGAATCAATTGATCGATATCTAGGTCAAGTGTATTTGCTCCCTTGTAATCGAAACTTAAGCAATACAACTAGAAGCAGGACGTAGGCTATCACCTCATTGTGAGGGGTCGAACCTAGGGAAATTCTTTGTTTCCTTTGTCTTGTCCAACCCCTTCAAGCTAACCCACGTTGCGATGGCTCCACACCTAAGTCCTTTCACTAGGGCATCTGTCGTGACAAGGTCTGGTGACCGCCCTCAGGGGTTCCTTAGTGGAGTCATGGCACCTTGCATTGTGCGAGGGCTTTAGGAGAATACAGTGAGCCATTGCGGCGCTTGAGGAGCATCGTGCGGCCACACCGCTCCAATGAAGATTAGCATCCGCAAGGGTATGAACATCAGGATACATCATCGTCTCCGCATTTCTTTGTTATCTCTTACCCGAATCTCTTACCCGAACCCTTCACTTATGCACTTACTTTTGATAGCCTTTGTGCTTCAAGTTATAATTTTGTTATCACATAATTGTTTATCTTGTTTAGCATAAGTTTTTGGTGCACATAGTTGAGCCTAATCTATTTAGGTTTTGTGCTTGGTAAATTAAACGCAAGTTTTATTCCGCCGATCTCTCATTGGAATGATAAGTTGGCTATGACGAACTAATAAGTTTCTCTTCTTGTCACCTTCTTTAAGCTTATTCAAGCCAAAACTCTATTTGTTTTAAAGTGCCTATCCCCCCCCTCTAAGCGACGTCCATGTACATTAAATTGGCACTAGCAATATCTCCCACCCTTAGTCTCGCCCTATTTACGAGCAACTTGGCAAACAACTGGGAGGCACTATGAGTTAGGCTAATGGGGCGACAATCTCCTATATGCGAGGCGCCCGGGTTCTTCAGGACAAGCACGATCAATACCTTGCCGAGCTTGGTGAAGCCCCTTCTATCTCCCACATACAACTTGAGAAGGGCAACCATGATGTCATGCTTGATAATTCCCCAAGCTCTCTGACAAAACACCTCGATGAAACCACCTGACCGAAAGTGCGATCCGGCGAAATCTCCTTGGTCACACTCCAAAGCTCTTCCTCCGTGAAAATGACATCTAGCTCATTCAGGTCCACCTCCTCGACTCGGAAGTAATGTAGGTCCAAGGTACTGTCATGAGTACCCACCATACCAAAGAGATCCTCGTAAGCGTTCAAGAACACCTCCACTATTATTTCCTGGTCAGTAATCACCTCATTACCCACCTTGATGGCCAAATAAAATTCTTAGCGCACCTCTAATTAGCAACCTCGTGAAAAGAGCTTGCTATCAGCGTCCCCTTCTCCAAGCCACCTGATCTTGGATCTTTGTCGCTCAATAGTTCGTTGTAGCAAAGCCAAGCCTAACACAACCAGTTTCAAGGTTTTTCTGCAACCATGTTTCGTCCTCCGAGAGAATTCTAGATTCTTGCGTCACGTCCAGCTTCAGGATCACCAATTTGGCAATGGCCAATTGAATTTTAATATTCCCCATTTTCCTTTGTCACCATGTTTGTAAGTACTTAGCAGTGTTGCGAAGCAAGGCATCCAAGCGCTTGAAAGGATCCACAATTCACGCGCCACACACCCAAGCCTCCTTGATCACGTCCTCAAAGCCTTCCAACTTGGACCAAAAGAGGTCAAATCCAAAACTCCTCTTAGCAAAAAACGACGCTCAATGCTAAGTGGAGTGGCGCATGCATGGTCCGACACACCTGTGGACAAGGCTTGCAGCAGACAATCCAGATATAACGAATCCTAGTCAGCAGGGACGATCTTAGTAAGAGTAGGCACCTCCCTTTCGTTGCTCGAGGTAAAACGGTGTTCATGCATATACGACCAACTCCTCTTTAATAATGGACATTTTTTTTGTGTGTGGCATTGGTTTAGTAGGGGGGTGGGGATTGGTTCTACAAAACACCCGTACATGTAGATTTATTGTTAAAGATAGTCGTACAAAGCATGGCCTAAATGAAACCCGTAAATCGAAGCAGAAGGTTGTACGCACCAAACATAGCTGGCCTCCCTACTTATAAATAGACACACGAGTGTTTTTGAACACAATGAAAATGAGAGCCAGTCCCGACGTTCCCTCCCATCCGTATCTATCTTTAGGCCGATGAAGCAAAGCCCCTAGAAAAGCCTCCCTGCCCCAACTCGCTGAACCTGAAACAGAAACCAAGAAGACGCGAGGCAACTGATCAGAACGCTAGCTAGTAGCTACACCGATCGATCTCTGGTCGTTCATGGAGAGCACGGGCCTGGAGGAGTCCCACGCGGCGGCGACGGAGGCGACGCAGCCGGAGACCACTACGGCGCGCGTGCTCAAGGTGACGGGCGCGTATATGCCGGAGGAGGCCAACCCCTACTCGCGCGGATGCCACGCCAAAAATGGCTGCCGCGGCTGATGTGCACGCGCGTTTGTGCATGCATGTCACTCGTGTGTTTGTGTCTTGTTTCGGCAGGCCGTGTGTTTGTTGACCCCTCGTTTCAATTCGATTTGTTCATTCCTTACAGCGTGAGAATTAAACGTAGAATGATGTAATGGTATGGAGTACGCACACTTTCTTCTTCTCTGTAGGATGGACTCTTTATTGTTTTGGCAATAGTGTTGACCTAGCGACCATCTCCTATATGCGAGGCGCCCGGGTTCTTGAGGACAAGCACGATCAATACCTTGCCGAGCTTGGTGAAGCCCCTTCTATCTCCCACATACAACTTGAGAAGGGAAACCATGATGTCATGCTTGATAATTCCCCAAGCTCTCTGACAAAACACCTCGATGAAACCACCTGACCGAAAGTGCGATCCGACGAAATCTCCTTGGTCACACTCCAAAGCTCTTCCTCCGTGAAAATGACATCAAGCTCATTCAGGTCCACCTCCTCGACTCGGAAGTAATGTAGGTCCAAGGTACTGTCATGAGTACCCACCATACCAAAGAGATCCTCGTAAGCGTTCAAGAACACCTCCACTATTATTTCCTGGTCAGTAATCACCTCATTACCCACCTTGATGGCCAAATAAAATTCTTAGCGCACCTCTAATTAGCAACCTCGTGAAAAGAGCTTGCTATCAGCGTCCCCTTCTCCAAGCCACCTGATCTTGGATCTTTGTCGCTCAATAGTTCGTTGTAGCAAAGCCAAGCCTAACACAACCAGTTTCAGGGTTTTTCTGCAACCATGTTTCGTCCTCCGAGAGAATTCTAGATTCTTGCGTCACGTCCAGCTTCAGGATCACCAATTTGGCAATGGCCAATTGAATTTTAATATTCCCCATTTTCCTTTGTCACCATGTTTGTAAGTACTTAGCAGTGTTGCGAAGCAAGGCATCCAAGCGCTTGAAAGGATCCACAATTCACGCGCCACACACCCAAGCCTCCTTGATCACGTCCTCAAAGCCTTCCAACTTGGACCAAAAGAGGTCAAATCCAAAACTCCTCTTAGCAAAAAAACGACGCTCAATGCTAAGTGGAGTGGCGCATGCATGGTCCGACACACCTGTGGACAAGGGTTGCAACAGACAATCGAGATATAACGAATCCTAGTCAGCAGGGACGATCTTAGTAAGAGTAGGCACCTCCCTTTCGTTGCTCGAGGTAAAACGGTGTTCATGCATATATGACCAACTCCTCTTTAATAATGTACATTTTTTTTGTGTGTGGCATTGGTTTAATAGGGGGGTGGGGATTGGTTCTACAAAACACCCGTACATGTAGATTTATTGTTAAAGATAGTCGTACAAAGCATGGCCTAAATGAAACCCGTAAATCGAAGTAGAAGGTTGTACGCACCAAACATAGCTGGCCTCCCTGCTTATAAATAGACACACGAGTGTTTTTGAACACAATGAAAATGAGAGCCAGTCCCGACGTTCCCTCCCATCCGTATCTATCTTTAGGCCGATGAAGCAAAGCCCCTAGAAAAGCCTCCCTGCCCCAACTCGCTGAACCTGAAACAGAAACCAAGAAGACGCGAGGCAACTGATCAGAACGCTAGCTAGTAGCTACACCGATCGATCTCTGGTCGTTCATGGAGAGCAAGGCGACGCGCGTGCGTCTGGGGCTGGCGGCCCTGCTGCTGGCCGGCTGCCTGCTGATGGCG
>NW_024117539.1:0-5718 GCF_003073215.2 Triticum urartu | reverse complement strand
GAAAATTCCCCCCCCCCCCCCCCCCCGCGCGTTTTCGATATTTCTTCTTTTCTTTTTTTTTGTTTCCTGTTTCATTCTTCTTTTCTCAAATTTTTGAACTTTTTTTCAAACAATGATTTATCTAAAATGATGAACTTTTTCAAACTTGATTAAATTTTAAAAAAAATTAATGAACTTTTAAAATATTTTGGCAAACTTTTTAAACAAATTGATGAACTTTTTTTTCAAATCCAATCGATGAAGTTTTTTCAAATTCGAGGAACTTTTTATTCAAAATCGATGAACTTCTTCTCAAATCCGACTATTTTCAAAATTCATGAACTTCTTTTCAGATTTGTGAACTTTCAAAAAAAATCGATGAACATTTTGTCAAATTTGTGAACCTTTTCTCAAAATCGATGGAAAAAAATTCAATATCAATGATTTTTTTCCAAAATCGATGAACTTTTTCCAAAATCAATGATTTTTTTTCAAATTCGATGATTTTTTTTCTCAAAATCAATGAACAGTTTTCAAAATCGATGACCTTTGTTTCAAAATTGATGAACTTTGTTTCAAATTCTATGATATTTTTTAAAATTGATGAATTATTTCAAAATCGATTAACGTTTTTCATAAAAAATTGAGTGCTTTTTCTCCAATTTTGTGAACTTTTTTAACCCACGAATATTTTTAATAAATGTAGGAAGTTTATTTTTGTTTCATGAACATATTCAAACTATAAAAAAGGAGGATGGTCTTTTTCCTGTACCAGCAGCGCAGCACGGACGGAAAACAAAATACTAGCAAGGCGAGTTGATGGAGCGAACGATTTCTTTTTAGCGAGCGAGTGAAAGTGAATCCAAAGGGTGCGATGGAGCGATGTTTAATTGGTTGTGGCCTGCTTCTGGTTGCTATAGGCGCCACTTCTCCAACAGGCGCCTACAGCACCAAATAGGAGCTCCCCCTTCCTCTCCTTTGGTGCTATCCTACCATCCAAGATGAACAAGTCCTTTCCCGCAAAAGAAAATCCTAGCTCTGGCCCCCCACGTTTGGCCCGTCTTGACTTGGACCGCACTGGGCTGCAAGCTCAGCCCATAGCCCAGGAGCATGGACCGCACGCATGTTGCACTCCCGCAACCCCCCTCAAAGGGGAACGCCCTGGCGCCTGTATGCATGCATCACCTAAAGCCCACGTCACACTTGTAGAAAAGATATACTGAAGACCCGTAAAAAGCGGATTGAGATCCAGTGACTTGCTGTGAGCAAGTCACCGGTGAACAGTACGGCGACTGGCTCCCCTCTCCACACCGTCCGATCGAGGGTCAACGGACAGATCCGTGTGAACAGTACCCTCGAGCTACAGTAACTCGTCTGCAGGAGATTATCCACAGTACCCTGATCTACAGTGTCAGCTACAGTGCTTTTCGCTACAGCACTCAATCTGATCCGCCCCCCTGCATCCAACGGCTGTCCGCCCGCCAGTTACGCTGTGCCTTGCTGTGGGCAAGGCACTGGATCTTTGTATGCATGGCGCCTGTATGCATGCATCACCTAAAGCTATCTCACCTGCTACAAGCTCAAAAAAATATGAAGAAATGTTGAGATGCACACAATTGAGGACATTTGAGGAAGGTGGTATACCTCAATATGCAACCATATAGTGAAACTGCTCTGGGATTGCACAATTTTCTGAAATTGAATTCGAAATGGTATGGCCGCTTCAAAATTTTGAAGATAGGTTTTTGTGGCTTATAGACATTTCCCGTAGAATAAAAAATGTGGCTTTATAGACATTTTAGTTATTTCCTTGTGTAATGTAGGGTCTTAAATATAGAATACTGTGTATATATTTGATGCAAATTTGGAGTTTGTGACAATGGGAATGTTAAAAAAAATGGTGCTCAATCTGACTTTGACCCTCAGTTCTTCAGCCTCCGATGGGAGAGCACACCACCATCGCCATGTGGGACAGACCAAGAGCTGAAAAGCTTGTTCGTTTTTGGAATTTTAAAAAAAATCATCTTTATTTTATATCAGATCTAGTTGTGCTTTTTATATTAGCATAGAAAAATATCAACATCTCCAATATCAAATAAATAAATATAATAATACATTTCACGATAGATAACTGGTATATTAAATGTTAATATTTAATATAACATTCATCGAATATGAAGAAGTTTAAAATTCAAAAAGATTAATGCACTTTAAATTTTAAGAACGAAAAGGGGGTACTCGGTTCTCCTTTGGAAGACAATTACAGCCTCCACAAGCACAAACTGGTCAAGCGAAACTTTAGGAAGGAATTGTACAGACAAGTAGCTTAACAACACTGGTGAGACTGAACGTGCAAACTACAGGAGCACCGAGATACAAGGATATTACTATCAGGCGACTATCCACAAATTCATCTAGACTGTTAATCATGTCGCCCGTAGGAAATAAAGCATCCTCTTAACAGTTTGTTGCCTCATTTGTAGAAGTCAAAGTCTGTCTCAGGCTTCTTGACGTTGGTTCGGTAACCCTTTTCGAAGTCCTTGGGGAGGATAACATAGCGATTTTTGCGGACAGCATGCATGCCAGCTTCCTGGCAAATAGCAGTGATCTGAAAAAGAATGACGCAATGAACATTAAAAAAAGGAAGGAGGAAAAGGGTGCGTATAATTTACAATATCAATTACTACATGACATGTCATAATAAGGCGATGCTACTGCTACTACAAGTGTCAATATGAAACGAATGTAAGGTGGGCAGAATGTACATTAACTATGATGAACTTTAGAGTAAAGGATTTGCAGAATTGTTATCAATTATCATGGCCTAATTGATCTGTGGCAATGAATTTCCTATGCTACAGTAGTACGAGTGAAGAGACTGTTCAAAACATAGTGAGAAGGCACTCACATCAGCAGCACTGATTTTATCAGGTCTGGAGACATAATCTTCCAAATCAACCTCGTCACTCAAGTTCATCTTAGCAGTACAAACCTGAAACAAAGGGGGCCATCATAAATATCAGATGCAAGCGAAATATAATCCAAGAAAAGGTTCAAGAAACTAAGATTTTCAGTAGTTAAATTTTGGTCTTAGATGCAAGCTTATAACTAATTAGTTACTAGTTGGAGCTCTAGGTCAGTTTAGGTACCAAATATTATCCTTGCAACCAAAAGATCTGCCTTGTTCACCACTTTCTTTTAAAAAAAGATCAATGTTTGAGAGCCATTTACTACTCTAAAGAAAATGACTGCAAGTGCAAGAACTATGAATACAAGACCATCAATACAATCTACTACACTGTAATATAGAGAAGACTTTCCAAACAACTATCGGTAATATTTTGAAAAGCATACCATGTAAAGTATTTACAAAGAAACTTACTTGGAAAACAAGCCTCTTCTGCCTCCGGTCCGGCAGGGGGAACTCGATTTTCCTGTCCAGTCTTCCTGGACGCAACAGAGCAGGATCTAGAGTATCTGCCCGATTGGTTGCCATTATAACCTTCACATTCACTGTTTGATCAAATCCATCCATCTGCATACAAAGTTCACAATGAGATACTCAAACCCCTCAAGGCATGAGAAAGTTGCATGTAATAGTCTTAACAATAGCCTTTTCCAGAAGTTACTTCCTACCCTAAAGAAGTGACAGATATTATTCCTAATATAAGGGTGTGCACACATTTTGTAAAATCGGAACTAAACAACTGAGCTTTACAATCTAAGTAAGTGTTTTTCTTTTTTCATTTACATCTATATGCATGTCCGAAATGCATGATATTCTAGGATTAGTGGCAAACCACCTGAATTCCAGCAAACCAAGTACAGCTAGAAACTTTACCTGATTCAGTAGCTCCATCAGAATACGCTGAACTTCTCGGTCAGCCCCGGTCTGAGCATCGAATCGAGCAGTGGCTATAGCATCAACCTCATCAATGAATATTATAGCCGGGGCATTCTCTTTAGCTAAGCGGAATACATCTCGAACCATCCTTGGGCCCTAAGGTGAGATAAATGATACAATGCATCAACAAAAGAACTGATAGGTAGCAAACCGGAGAAAAGCTTCAGGTAGCAAATTCTTGTGTAAAGTGTAATGTATGAACCACTACCAGAAACATTAAGAAGCAATACGTAAATATCACTGACAGCATGAATCGTAGGCTATATTAACAGTAGTTTACTTGCATTGGTAATGCATACAGTAACTATATATTTTTGCATGCAAGTTGTAATTCATGTATACAGAATACAAACAAAAAGAAGTTGCGTCAGATGTTCACACTAAACAGGCACTGCTTAGGTAGTTTTATTCTTGTAACCTTGTGTTAACAGATCTCTCCGGAAAACTTCAGTTCAAACACGTGCAAAAAAATTACGCAGGAAATCTTGAGCATAAACAAGAAAACCTAACAAGTACCTAACAAACTAGGCATCTATTACATGGTCAACGCTTAACACATGCAATGTTTTTTTGTAAGAACGAAAGGAGAACTGAGTGCAGAAACAAGGTTTAATATATGCATGTTACAACTATCCGCATCTTACCTCACCCAAGTACTTCTGCACAAACTCTGAACCAACCACTCTGATAAAAGCAGCAGTAGTGTGATGTGCCACAGCTTTAGCAAGCATGGTCTTGCCAGTGCCTGGAGGACCATAGAGCAGCACCCCTCTTGGTGGATCAATACCAATCTGCTTGTACAATTCGTGGTGTGTCAATGGTAGCTCAACTGCCTCCCGAATTTCTTGTTTTTGGATATCACATCCTCCAATGTCCTGAACATAACAGAACATAGCAAATTGTTATTGACTTCTTTTTAATTCACTGTATGAAACAACTTCCATAATTCACAAAGATACAGACTTCATAAATTGAAAAGTTATGGTCATGTTATGCACATAATTCTCAGGAAATAAAGTGTTCAATCTTGGCCGGCCTTAAGGATAGGAAAAAACGACACAGGATCAAATCATTGCATGGGCATACAGATGCTGAAGTAAGAAAGCCACAAATAGCATAAAATTTAAAGGATTTATTAGACCATTCCTACAGTAGTATGGTGATTTAAGATCGTCTGTTATGTTGGCGAGAGTAGTTTTATAACCTAAAAGGAAATGCACCGGCAGTACTAAACTTGCCGGTCAGTCTCCAAAACTGATCCCAGCATTTTAAAGAGTAGCAAGCAAGAAAAAATGTGGAAGCAAGTTAAAGCAAAGCAATTTTTTCTTGTTTATCAGAAATGCGGCACTTCTACTACCTGCATAAAAGCTGCAGAGATTATATACATACATGACTGCCGAAACAACTGAAGCACACTTGAATTTCCAGCAAAGCAATTCCTTCACAAACATCGCCAATATCTACCACTATAGCGCAACCAGTTCATATCTACTAAAAGGATGCCATTATATACATACATGACTGCCGAAACAACTGAAGCACACTTGAATTTCCAGCAAAGCAATTCCTTCGCAAACATCGCTAATATCTACTACTATAGCGCAACCAGTTCATATCTACTAAGGGCCTGTTCTGATCTCCTCCCACTCCACGCTTCACAAAATTCTGGAGCGAAGCAGAGCCGAACGATTTTGCCACCGGAAGCTAGCTTCGGGAAGCTTTGGGCGATTCCAGTGCAAAAAACTGGAGCGAGGCCGGCCCAGCTCCACCAAATAAAAGAGATGAAGTTCGATGAATATTACGGCCGATGTGCCACCGCTTAAGAAAACGGTGTG
>NW_024117538.1:0-26452 GCF_003073215.2 Triticum urartu | reverse complement strand
AGGGTTTCCTAATTGGATTAGGAAAGGAGAGTCCTACTCCCACTAGGAGGAGGACTCCCCCTCCCCTTGCCGCGCCCCATAGGGCCGGCCGGCCTCCCCCTTGCTCTTTTATATACGGGGGCAGGGGGGCACCCTAGGACACACAAGTTGATCCACGTGATCCTTCCTTAGCCGTGTGCGGTGCCCCCTGCCACCATATTCCACCTCGATCATATCGTTGTAGTGCTTAGGCGCAGCCCTGCGTCGGTAGAACATCATCATCGTCACCATGCCGTTGTGCTGACGAAACTCATCCCCGAAGCTTTGCTGGATCGGAGCTCGGGGAGCGTCATCGAGCTGTACGTGTGCTAAGAACTCGGAGGGGCTGGAGTAACGATGCTTGGATCGGTCGGATCGGGAAGACGTATGACTACTTCCTCTACGTTGCGTCAACGCTTCCGCAGTCGGTCTGCGTGGGTACGTAGACAACACTCTCCCCTCTCGTTGCTATGCATCACCATGATCTTGCGTGTGCGTAGGAAATTTTTTGAAATTACTGCGTTCCCCAGCAAGTGCGTCCTTCTGTGCATGCCACCACGCAGTGGTGAATTGCGGGTGAGTGCGTCCTTCATGCGAAAGAAGTGTGTCCTCAATGTGCCCTCAATTTACTAGCGTGCGGGGTGCTACCCTGAGTGGTTTCAACTTTGTTTACTTCAACGCGTGTCAGATGGGCCTCTAGTTTACTTATTTTCACCCAGTGCCACATGGACCAGCACACGAAGATAGAGAACACGAGCTGACAAGGCATCATGTGGACTGGTTGACCGGTCAACTAAACAACATACGAAGCTTTACGCTGACATAATGAGTGTATAATCGGTCAGTATAGAGAGTTCGAGTGAGAGGGGAGGCCCATGAGAGATAGAAGAGAGAGAGAAAGAGCTACTCCCTCCGTTCGATAATGTAGTGCCAACATTTTTTCAAAGTCAAAATTTTGAAACTTTGACCAAGTTTATAAACAAATTACTTATATCTACAATTCCAAAGATAAATGATAGTATGAAGTAAGTACATATTGTGATGAATCTGATGATTGTTCTAGATGTAAATGTTTTTCTCCACATATACCTGGTCAAACTTTTATGAGGTTTGACTTTTCAAAACATCCATATGCTTGTGGACGTGAGAGAGTCCCTAACTAGAGAGAGAGAGAGTGAAATAGAAAGAGTGAGTGAAAAAAGTGTGTGTGCGTGTGTGAAAGAGACATGGACAACACACGATAAAAGTAGAGAAAAGGCGTGTGTGTCTTATGCAAACATATCACACATGCATCTTCGATAATGGAAGCAAGGTGAGCATATAGTGTGTGGTTGTGTGCAACCGAGAGAGAAAGACCCCTAGCACGTGGCCAAGAGGGGTCTGACAAACAAGGGGGAGAGGTCGAGAGAGACGTACTGAGAAAATGTAGACATGGGGAGGAGAGAGTGTATGTTTGTCATAGAGAGATCCCCTGGAGATCATGATGGGACTACATGGGTGGGAGATTGAGTGACAAGGTGCGTGCGCGATAGAAGATACCCCGAGACATATTGAGATAGACGTATGGATGGAAGGAGACAATACATGTGTTCCAGATGGCTAGTGAGAGATAATCATACTTAGGGGGGAGTGCGTGCGCCTATGATGGAGTAAGGGATTATGGTACTTAGGGGAGGGTGTCACATAGAGAGAGAACAAGGGCAGAGAGTGTTGGATGGGTCTATATGTAGCGCGGGCGAGACATGTGTATGTGTGAACTAGGGAGATATAAAGTTTGAGAGAGATAGAGGAGCCTCGATAAGGCTGAGTGGTGTGTCAGATAGCTGAGAGGGGGAAAGAGATATTCCAACTGCTCGATAATGCAGTGCATGTAAATGTTTTAGAAGTCAAACTTTGGAAACTTTGATGAGGTTTACGCAAATGTTATTTATATCTACAATACCAAAGATACATCATACAGAACTACATCTCATGATGAATCTAATGGTATATGTTTGCCGTTCTAGATGTAAATGTTTTTCTCCACGTACATGGTCCAACTTTGTGATGTTTGACTTTTCAATAAATCTATATGCTATGGACCGAAGAGAGTGCCTAATTCGAGAGTGATCAAGTGCGTGTGAAGGAGAATGAGTGAGTGTGCAAAAAGAGTATGTGTGTGAAAGAGAAAGGGACAACAAACGATAAATTAGAGAGAGTGTGTGTTTTTTCGTTTCTTATGCAAACATATCACACATGCATCTCCGAGATAGAAAAGTGAGGTGAGGAGATACACGAAGATAGCTAGTGCATGATTGTTTGCAACGGAGAGAGACACCCCTATAGCACATGTCCAATAGAGGTCTGGCCAACAAGGAACAAAGGTCGAGAGGGACACATGGAGAACATGGACGCATGGGGAGGGAGAGATGGTGTGTTTCTGATAGAGAGATCCCCTCGAGATCGTGAGGGGACTATATGGGTGGGAGATCGAGGGAGGTGCGTGCGCTATAGAAAGATGCCCCGAGAGAAATCGAGATAGACCATGCACATGTTTGTGATAGAGACTAATATTATCTAGTCATACACATATAGGGGGGGACTGCGTGTGCCTACATTTGAGTGAGAGACCATCATACTTGGCTAGGCATGAGATTGCGTGTGTGTGCGTGTGACATGGAGAGAGAACGAGGGAGAGAGATAGAGTTTTAGATGGGTCTATTGAGTGCGAGTGAGATATGCATGTGTATGTGTGACCCAAGTAGATGGAGAGTTTGAGAGAGAGAGAGGGAAGAGCTCTGAGACGATAGAGTGGTGCGTGAGAGAGTTACGGGCAACGAGCCAAGGAATTTGTATGCGTACGATGAGTGCACCGAAGATATTTAGCTTGGACTATACAATCATACATAGTGTGCGAGAGAGACCTATAGATGGAGTATATATGCATGCGAATTAGAAAGATCCCCCCCCCACACACACAAAGAGATAGAGAGAGAGAGACGGGGAGAGAGGGATAGGGACCAAAAAGGTTTGTGTGTTGGATGCGTGCAACATAACTGAAGATTTTCGGCGAGAGAGAGAGAGAGAGAGAGCAGGAGTCCGGAAGAGGGGGAGGTCGCGTTTTATGCATCAAAGACTGATATAAACCATGTTTCGATATATACTTGCATTCAAATATTTAAATAGGAGAACATGTTGACTGCAATCCAGACATGAATGGAGATATGGATATATCAAACAAGTTCATTAATTTGACTTTCAACATGTTCATGAAGTACTATAATACTGTACAACATGCTACTCGATGGAGGTGTTCAATTTTGGATTTTGTTCACTATTTTTGACCTGGTGAACGAGCTATTTCTTTGAATCGAGATATTTCATTTTGGGTTTGATTCCCGTTTTTTGAGTGGGTCAACTATTTGTCATATAGTTAATCACTAGCAACGAGCATGTAAAAACACATTACTCCCGAGCATCATCTCTCCATCTAAAAAATAAGTGGCAAGCTAATATTTCAAAATTTGATTTGAATCGACTTGGTAAGGTAGACGTGGATGCTCGTTCTCCCAAAATTTCAACGAACCGTTAAACACCCTCTGCTCGATGGAATTCGCCCGAGCAAATAAATGGGAGACGCGAAATTACCGGCCTATGTGGGACACGCATCAATTGGCCCGTTGTAACTTCATCCAAGCATGCCTTCTCCTCGGCTGAAATGACATGTGCCGAATAGTTCATAAACCATGGTCGGCAAAACACCCTCTCCTCGCCCGAAATAGCGCGTGCCCACTATTTCAAAACACACTCTCCTTGCCCGAAATCGCTCGCGCCCACTATATTTCAAAACACGCCCTCCTCACCTGAAATCGCTCGCGCCCACTATATTTCAAAACACGCCCTCCTCACCTGAAATCGCTCGCGCCCACTATATTTCAAAACACGCCCTCCTCGCCCGAAAACGCTCGCGCCCACCATTTGGGAGAAGCAAAGTTACTCTACTATCCCCGACCCTCAGTACACAGACCCAAGCCGAGAAGCCTAAAGGCAGGGGTAGAACTGTAACTCCCCCCTGTCGGTGTCAAAACCGGTGGATCTCAGGTAGGGGGTCCCGAACTATGCGTCTAGGATCGATGGTAACAAGAGACGGGGGACACGATGTTTACCCAGGTTCGGGCCCCCTCTATGGAGGTAATACCCTACTTCTTGCTTGATTGATCTTGATGAATATGAGTGTTACAAGAGTTGATCTACCACGAGATCATAATGCCTAAACCCTAGAAGTCTAGCCTATGTGGATATGGTAATGAGTATATGTGTTGTCCTTTCCGGACTATCCCCTATGGTTTATATAGACACCGAGGGGATCTAGGGTTTACATGGAGTTGGTTACATAAGAAGGAATCTTCGGTCACCAAGCCTGCCTTCCACGCCACATAGAGTCCAATCCGGACACGGTGCAGTCTTCGGCCTTCATGTCTTCACAGCCCATCAGTCCGACCCATGGATAACAGGCCGGACGCCCGAGGACCCCTTAGTCCAGGACTACCTCAGTAGCCCCCGAACCAGTCTTCAATAGCGAGGTGCTCGACACACATGTTGTCTTCGGCATTGCAAGGCGGGTTCACCCTTCAATGATCTCCAAGTAATGTATTCGGCCATTGGTCCAATGTCGCCTCCTTGGCTTCTGTGCATTAAATAATCTTTGTCCTCCACGTGTCGAGTGAATGTGGAAAGTCAGGTTTTTTTGCGAATCACACCCCATCCACGCAAGGAAGAGTGCCTATTTAAAGAGATTGGATGCCAGATTCATTCAACGCAACGCAAAAGAACTCCCTAGTGACTGCTTAGGAGAAACCATTCCAGCATGGCTAGTGTTCCCAGCTCCTCCGCTCATCCCGGCCCAGAGAAAGGCAAGTGGGAGAGGTGTTCCGTGTCTCATGGCCGATTTACGAAGTTGCAAACGCAGGGATTCCTTCCCCATGCAGATCTAGTCCCTATTCGAACGGGGCTAGCTTCCTTCAATGAGGGGACTCAGGCAGAGGACTTCCCCAATCCATCCGGGGGAGAGGGAGTGTGTTTTGTCCCCTACCTGCTAAGAGGCATTGGATTTCCTATCCATCCGTTCCTCCGAGGGCTTCTGGAGTACTACGGCCTCCAGCTGCACAGCTTTACTCCGGCCTCTATTCTGCACATTGCGGGTTACGTCGCTTTATGCGAACTTTTCCTGGGCGTTGAGGCTCATTTCCAGTTGTGGAGGAAGTTGTTCTGTCTCATCCCGCGCAATCGCGAAGGATCAATATTTTAAGTGGGCGGAGCCAAAGTATGGCGCGTAGCCGATACCGGATATCCATCCGGCATACCAAGGAAGGCACCTGATGAATGGCCCTTCGAATGGTTTTATATAGAGGACGTTGCGCTTCCTAACCCGGTTCGAAAGGGTCTTCCTGAATTTGCGAGTGTCCCGCTGAATAAACGCCACAGTTAGCATCCCCGGAGTCTTGAAGAGGAAGATGGCACGGAGGTTCGTCAGCTGAAGAGCAGGATGAAAGAGCTCACTCAGTCCGGACTCACAATAATCGAGGTTATGGCGATTTCCATAGCGCGAGGGGTTCAGCCGCTCCAATACAGAATGCTTCTAATGTGGCACTACAATGGGGAGGACGACGCCTCTCGCTGCGGCCGGAAACGTCCGGACACCCCTGCCGCTTTGGCTAAAATATTAGCCGAACTGTTCAAAGGGGAGGAAAAGGAATTTCTCCGCATCAAATTTAGAGACGGGTACTCTATGTATAACCCTCCCAGCTGGGTAAGGCCCGACCCCTCTGTTTTTACTTCTTCTATCTCTGGATTGCCTTTGATAAGCTTTTTAACTTGTCTGCTTATGACAGCACTGGCGAAAGGTCACCGAGGGATTTTATAGTCCCGCCCCACAGCCGGAGGATCAGAACCGGGAGATCGATCCCGGGTTCGAAGAGTATCCGGATATATTTGTGGTGCTTGCGGAGGGGGTGTTTTACCAGATGATCTACGACGGCACAGAAGTGGCCATCATCGCCGACTACCCCGGTCTTCTTCCAGCTTCACACGTAAGTGATCCGAACACATCTTATTCAAAAAGAGATCTCTCCTTCCTTCTTACCCACCACACTGTCTTGTGCTCCAAAGGGGAAGGGTTCGGCGTGCCGTACTACTCCAAGGGTACCTTCGAAGAGAGCGTCCCCCACTCCGGGCGAGCCTTCCAAGAGGAAAGCAAACAAGATACGGCCGTGCCTTCATGGAAGAGGTATGAATCCGCCAACCTACACCTGAGCAGTCACGTCCAACCGTGACCTTCTTGTTATCCATGTGTCAGGAGAAAGATGCACCGGACCATATCCGGAGGTTCGAGCAGCCGTACTTCCCGCAGCCAGGATCCAAATCCTGTCATGAAGACTGGGGTTGATACGGAGGCAAAGCTGTACTGTCCTCCAGCCGTGGACTCGGATGATGTATCCGTCACCAACTCGGAAGTGGAGAGTGCGATGAATCATCGGCGTTGCCGGGCCATTTTACAAGACCCGGGCTTTTTAGAAGAGTCGTTTAACGCCTTCAACTCGACCGATGCATACATTCGAGCTACTCGAGATGGGATTAATAGGGCCACAAAGCAACATTTGAAAGACGTGCGGGTAAATTTGTTTGGTCTGACTATGATAACCATATGCCAGTAGCCCCCGAGACTTAAAGGAGTTGGAACAACTGATTTAAGGATCAATGTATGACCAGGTGCTTACAGAGAAGAACACCCAGCTAGCTCAGGAGCTGGAAAAGTTTCAGCGCTAGCTTCTTGCTGCCAACGCCAAACTGGAGAAATACACGGCATCTCCCGGTAATGTTTCCTTCTATCCAAAATTCATAATGATACACCGATAGTGCGAATCTGGGTGCTAATCGTTGTATTCGGCCATTGGACCAAGTACGGGAGCAGCTAGACGCCGCTCGAAGCAAAGAACGCGGAGCCAAAAAGCTACTAGTAGCGGGAGAGTGTGTATTGACAAAAGTCGTCCTAGAGAAGAAGAAACTCTAGGATTCGAACTCGAAACTGGGCGAAGAACTGAAAGATGTGCGAGCTCAGCTAGCCGACTCTGTGAAGGAGAACAAGAAGCTACGAGGCGGCATATTCAGTATGTGGCCACTTTTGTTTATAACAGTTTTGGAAGTAACGGTAGCTGATATAGCTGTAATTGCAGGTGTTTTGACGAACTGCCCCGAAGAGGAGGTGTCCGGATCATCGAGTGATCTTCTGCAAGGGTTGTCACAGTTGCACGAGCAAGCTCGGCAGGCGATGCGGAATGTAGCCAAGGCTTTATGGCCATCTGACCCCCCTCCAGGAAGCATGGAGGAGCTGATAGAGCTGTTCAAGGGGCGCGGCGGCGTATCCGGCTGTGGAAGATATCGGCATGCCGAGAGGGTGCGCGAGAGGCCCGGGCCATGGTGAAGACATGATACACCAAGCTGGATCCTAATCACATGGCTCGTGTTGGACCGCTAGGGTCGAATAGGGAAGAAATTCCCGTCAGTTTAGTATATGACCAAGTAGAGGTGGCCGCCAAATATTCCCAACAGGAATGTAAATTAGATTGCCTGTTGGAAGGTGTAGAAGAGGAGGTGTTTGAGTCCAAATGACTGTGTACTTTCCTCATCTAGCTGAATTGTATATCATTTGTCATGGCAGACCTTTTCGCTTCAACCTCCGGTCCCGAAGGTGCAGAGTGTTTCCGAATACCGTTGCAGCTGAATAGGCCGGGGTATGCCTGGAAAACTAGGCGTAGGGTCATAGTTTCTTGAACAGACAAGTTATATCCGGCTAGCTATGTTATATTACATTGATATCATAAGAAACATCTTCTAGAGAGAATAGTTCCATTGAGGGTTCATTTCCCTGGGTGTGCATGCATTTAATGCGCATGTCTGAATTGTTGTGTGAGCACCACGGTTTGTATAGCTTCTGGGGGGTGCACAATGGAGTGAGTTTAAAAAACATCTTTAATTGACCGACCGAATATTCCATTAAGAATGCTAGCTTTTGGCTTCACCCAGTCTGAGGTACACATCCGGATGACCTGGCGGTAACAATCGCAGAGGTGCTCCCTTTATGCCCTAGTCGAACTAACGGGAACGTAGGGCATAAGCACAGGAGCCAGGCAACCTAGCTTGGCCAAAACTTAAGTCATATCGATGCATATAATGGCAAAGAAAAGGTACATATGGAAAAACTCATGTGTGAGGATCTTGATGCTCAAGGAATGACAAGAACTTCTGTCCGAGAAGCCCCAAGGTACAAGTGGCGTACATGTTGAAAGATGTATGTGCCAATGGTGTGCGGTCTAGCCGCACCAAAGCTTTAAAGCGAGAGATAAGAAAGTAATCAGAAAAGAGAGAAAAAATAATGGAAACTATAGGGGAGTAGGAGACGAACAAGGGGTGTAGCGCTAGGCGTAGAATCTTCGGAGTCTGGCCGCGTTCCAGGGGTTCGGCTCGAGGCGATTGTCTGATGCATTGCGAAGACGGTATGCTCCTCGAGTGAGAACTTCATCAATTATGAAGGGACCCTCCCATTTGGGCTTGAGTTTGTACTTTTTCTTCTCCGGGAGGCATAGAACGAGTTCACCAACGTTGTAAGTCTTGGCCCGTACTTCTCTGCTTTGATATCTTCGAGCCTGCTGTTGGTAAACTGCTGAACAGGCTTTTGCGACATCGCATTCCTCCTCCAGTGCGTCTAGGCTGTCCTGCCGATCGAGCTCGGCTTCTCTCTCTTCGTACATACACACTCTAGGTGAGTCGTGAATAATATCGCAGGGCAATACAACCTCTGCACCATACACCATGAAGAAGGGTGTGTATTCAGTAGTACTGTTTGGCGTGGTCCGTAGCCCCCAGAGTATGGAGTCGAGCTCCTCAACCCAGTGCTTGTCTGATTCTTTCAAAGACCGCACTAGTCTGGGCTTGATGCCGCTCATAATAAGACCGTTGGCGCGTTCAACTTGACCGTTGGTTTGTGGGTGGTAGACGGAGGCGTAATCTAGTTTAATACCCAGATTAGTACACCAGGTTTTGCCCTCGTCGGCTGTGAAATTGGAGCCATTGTCAGTGATGATGTTGTGTGGGACACCATAACGGTGCACAACATCGGATATGAAGTCTATCACCGGGCCGGACTCAGCAGTTTTGACCGGTTTAGCCTCTATCCACTTAGTGAATTTGTCCACCATAACCAGCAAATATTTTTTCTTATGGCTTCCTCCTTTAAGGGGTCCAACCATGTCGAGTCCCCAGACCGTGAAAGGCCAAGTGATGGGGATTTTTTTTAAGGTAGTGGGGGCATATGGCTTTGATTGGCAAAGAGTTGGCATCCACGGAACGTTGGACAAGGTCCCGTGTGTCCGCCCTGGCCGTCGGCCAATAAAACCCTATACAGAAGGCCTTGCTAACAAGGGCCCGAGCTGCGGTGTAGTGACCACCGAGTCCTGCATGAATCTCAGCCAAGAGCTGCCGCCCCTCTTCCTCGGATATACATCGTTGAAGGACTCCGATGGCGCTTTTCTTGTAGAGCTCTCCATCATGAACCTTGTAGGCCTTTGAGCGCTGGACAATGCAGCGGGCCTCATTCTGGTCCTTAGGAAGGTCCTTCCTATTAAGGTAGGCCAGGAAGGGTTCGGTCCATGGGGCAATGACTGCCATGATGAGATGCGCCGATGATGTTATGTCGGTGTTTCCGGGATCTGGGGCTATGTTTGGGTCCGGGCTAGTATTGTCGTTTTCCCCTGCCACACCACGGATGGCTTAAAGAGCCTTTCCAGGAAGATATTAGGTGGGACGGGGTCACGCTTAGCGCCAATACGAGCAAGAACATCCGCCGCTTGATTAGTTTATCAAGCCACATGATGGAACTCAAGCCCCTCGAACCGGGCCGACATTTTTATGACTGCGTTACGATACGCTGCCATCTTCGGATCCTTAGCGTCGAAATCTCCATTTATTTGAGATATTGCAAGGTTTGAGTCCCCACGCACTTCTAGGCGTTGTATGCCCATGGAGACAGCCATCCGGAGACCATGCAATAAGGCCTCGTATTCGGCTACGTTATTGGAGTCTGTGTATAGTATTTGGAGAATGTACTGGACAACGTCTCCAGTAGGGGATGTTAAAACGACACCCGCTCCTAACCGTGCCAGCATTTTGGAGCCGTCAAAGTACATGACCCAATTCGAGTATGTGTCGTACTCTTTTGGGAGTTCGGCCTCTGTCCATTCGGCAATGAAGTCGGCCAATACTTGGGATTTGATAGCTCGACGTGGTTTATATGTAATGTCAAATGGCAGGAGCTCAATGGCCCATTTGGCAATTCGTCCCATAGCATCGCGGTTGTTTATAATGTCATTGAGTGGTGAGGGAGTCCTAGATTAGGGGGTCCTCGGACAGCCGGACAATATACTTTGGCCGGACTGTTGAACTATGAAGATACAAGATTGAAGACTTCGTCCCGTGTCCGGATGGGACTCTCCTTAGCGTGGAAGGCAAGCTTGGTGATTCGGATATGTAGATCTCCTCCCTTGTAACTGACTCTGTGTAACCCTAGCCCCTCCGGTGTCTATATAAACCAGAGGGGTTTAGTCCGTAGGACAACAACAATCATACCATGGGCTAGCTTCTAGGGTTTAGCCTCTCCGGTCTCGTGGTAGATCAACTCTTGTAATACTCATATCATCAAGATCAACCAAGAAGGAAGTAGGGTATTACCTCCATCAAGAGGGCTCGAACCTGGGTAAACATTGTGTCCCCCGCCTCCTGTTACCATCCGCCTTAGACGCACAGTTCGGGACCTCCTACCCGAGATCCGCCGATTTTGCAACCGACATTGGTGCTTCCATTGAGAGTTCCACTTTGTCGTCGCCATAAGGCTTGATGGCTCCTTCGATCATCGGCAACGATGCAATCTAGGGTGAGGTTTTCCTCCCTGGACAAATCTTCGTATTCGGCGGCTTCGTACTGTGGGCCAACTCGCTTGGCCATCTGGAGCAGATCGAGAGCTACGCCCCTGGCCATCAGGTCAGGTTTGGAAGCTTGAAATATATAGCCAACATCCGTGGAGACTTGATCTTCGACGGATTCGAACCCATGCCAGGTGCGCCGCACAGTCACGATGGGCACGATTTAGCTCTGCCGTCGGACAGTGTTTGGGAGATCCCACCCGTAACTACTCCGGCCCTCAATCCATAACAGATCACACCGTCCGAGGACGGGTGGATGGACCCCGCCACAGAGGCCGCACACCCAGCGGCGATAGAGCCGAATGCTGACTTCACCTCCTATGAGACCTGTGTTGCCAGACACTCGGATTCGTCCCCGGCCGAAGACTCCGAACATCTCTGGTCCGTTGCTATCGAATCCGATTTGGCACCGATCATGGAGTTTACCTCCGTGGATATCTTTTAGCACTCGCACTTGGGCGCCGTGCTAAACTCTTTATGGTCTCTCTCCTTGTCAGGAGACCCTTGGTCGAACTATGTCCGGCTCGAGTGGGAAGCGGACGACGAAGAAATTCGTTGCCCACCCACCACCCACTTAGTAGACACTGTCAACGACTTCACCAACATGCTTGATGGTATGGACAACGATGCGGGAGACGAACAGGAACCACCGTCCGTAGGGAGCTGGACTGTCACTTCATCACATGATATATACATGGTGGATACTCCCAAGGAAAACAACGATGGGGAGCGGGAGGATGCAGCAAAGGATCATTCCCTCGAGAAGCAACCAAAGCGACGGCGTAGACGCCGCGCCAAACCCCGCCCCGGCAAAAACAGCGATAACAGTACAAGAAAGAATAATACCCATGTTGACTCCCATGGAAACGACAACCACATGGACCCAACGATAGAGCATGATGAACCAGCGGATGGCAAACATAGTACGGAGACACCGTCCGATCACGGAGGCATCGAGGGAAAAGATAATCAACCTTTCTCCGGAGAGGAGAACAGTCCGGACGACGACGCACATATCATCCCGGAAAGGCACGGGGAGCAAGAGAACCTCCAAAGAAGGCTTATTGCCACCGTGAGGAGTTTAAAGAAGCAGAAGCAAAGGCTTAAGGCCGCGCAAAATACACTCAACAGTAGATGGAATAAAGTGCTCGACACAGAAGAAAAGTACGGTGGCAGTCGCCACACAAAGAGCTATCCAAAGCGCAAACTGCTGCCTGAATTCGATGACGAGGCCTCATAGCCTACACAGCCGAACAATAAAACGGCCGATCAGCCGGATCGACCACCCCGTGGCTGCGATAGGGCGGCTAACGATGCCGAACATAAGTCAGTACACGATTTACGTGAGGACTTGCACCAAAAAGCCAGTCCGACCAGGTCCATCTACAGATCTAGGAAGCGCGCTCTCGCACAGAATCAAAACCGAACACTACAACCGTCAGAACGCCACGACACATCCACATATAGGGGTGCCGCCCACCCCCTATGCTTCACCGATAGGTGCTGGATCATGAATTTCCTGAGGGATTTAAACCTGTGAACATAGAGACATACGACGGAACGACAGACCCTGGGGTCTGGATCGAGGACTTTATCCTCCATATCCACATGGCTCGGGAGATGATCTCCACGCCATCAAATACTTGCCCCTCAAGCTGAAACGACCAGCTCGGCACTGGTTAAAGAGCCTCCCCGAAAACTCAATTGGAAGTTGGGAAGAGCTTGAGGATGCTTTTAGGGCCAATTTTCAAGAGACCTATGTCCGACCTCTGGATGCAGACGATTTAAGTCACATAATTCAATAGCCCGGAGAGTTAGCCTGAAAGCTTTGGAATAGATTCCTCACTAAGAAGAATCAAATTGTCGATTGCCTAGACGCTGAAGCTTTAGCGGCTTTTAAACATAGCATCCGGGACGAATGGCTTGCCAGACCCCTCGGCCAAGACAAACCAAGGACAATGGCAGCCTTAACAAGCCTTATGACCCACTTTTTCACGGGCAAGGATAGTTGGCTGGCCCATAGAGGCACCAGCAACCCAGGCACATCCGAACTCAGGGATGGCAATGGAAAACCATGACGCAATAAAAGCAAGCGTCGGAAAAATGAAGACATCCCAGACAACACGGCGGTAAACGCCGGATTCAGGGGCTCTCGACCCGATCAGCGGAAAAAGACATTCAAAGGCAGCAGAGATGGACCGTCTAGCCTAAACAAGATTCTGGACAGATTATGTCAGATTCATGGCACCTCCGACAAACCTGCAAATCACACCAATAGAGAATGTTGGGTCTTCAAGCAGGCCGGCAAGCTAAACGCCGAACACAAGGGGAGGGAGACAACAAGTGAAGACGAGGATGATCCTCACCAGTAAAACACTGGGGGACAAAAGAATTCCCACCAGAGGTCAAAACAGTGAACATGATTCACACGACGAGGAGCAAATGCGCACTCCGAGACATATGCGCCTTAGAGCCTGTCACCCCAAAGTTCAACCCTTGGTCGGCCTGCCCAATCACTTTTGATCACAGGGATCACCCGACTAGTATCCGGCACGGAGGATCGGCCACCTTGGTACTAGATCCAATAATTGATGGATACCATCTCACCCGAGTCCTTATGGACGGCGGCAGTAGTCTTAATCTGATATATCAGGACACAGTCCGCAAAATGGGGATAGTCCCAATAAGAATCAACCAAAGATATACTACCTTCAAAGGAGTAATACCAGGCCCAGAGGCCCACTGCACGGGCTCGCTAGCACTAGAGGTTGTATTCGGTTCTCCTGACAACTTCCGAAGTGAAATTTTAACCTTAGACATCGCTCCATTCCGAAGCGGATATCAAGCACTACTCGGAAGAACGACCTTTGCTCGTTTTAATGCGGTGCCGCATTACACTTATCTCAAGCTTAAGATGCTCAGTCCACGTGGCGCCATCATAGTTAGCGGAAGCACAAAGCGTTACTTACATGCTGAAGAGTGTACGGTGGCTTGGGCAGCCGAACACTGAACGACCTCTCCAACCAGAACAAAGGACCGGTCGTCAAGACTACGGACACGGCTGGACGAGTCCGGCGCACCCCTAGCCGTAGCAGCTCAGATAAACTTGAGATTGGGTCGATGGATATTCCTCCATAGGTGGTGCTAGGGGCTTCCCGCTTGTAAAAAGGACTACAGTTCGTCTTGACCTTCTTTAGATTGAATTTTAATAGTTCATTAAGAATAACCAATTTTTTGCACGAAGATTTTGACCTGAGATTTTTCTTATACAGATGATAATCGTGCTACACCCTTCCAGGATACGGCAGAGCGGACACACAGGCGCAGACGTGCAGCAGGGCCCTGCTCAAAGGTTTCTTTTTAGATTAAGACCCTGTGTAAACCTTTCTTACTGTCTCTTGTTGCTTCACACCCTCGGGATACTCAACACAACTGAGAGGGATGCTGGCGATTTTGGCATTTCGCCATGTCAGACCGATGCATGTACCTGGAAATTGAGGGTTCATTATCAAGGGCGTTACTCAGCCTGGGATATGCTGCAAAGTCCGAATACCTTAGGGAGTGTTCGGTGTCGCAAGTTTGGCCTTATACGCATCAGCTCCGAATCATGTCTTTGGTCAATAGTTGGGTTTGCCCGGCTCCCGTGTTTTGCTACCTTACGTTCCGTTCTATCGGCTAAGATGGCACTGGGAGAACTACTGCGATTGTGCCCTAGTTCATATGGATGAGCACCTCAGTAGAGAAAGCTGAAAACTGACTGTCATGATAAAGCGCGAGACTAGTCAACCACTCGAGGACTCATCGGAATCCTCGCGATTCCTCCACATTAACGAAGGACCGGTTTCCCGGTCATGTATGTACGCACACCGTATTCGGATAAGCGTGGAAGTACCAGGGGCTATATAGTAGCCCCACTGTCAAACTCCTATGGCTAAGTGAAAGTGTTAAAGCAATATAGTCTGATTTCCTTGTTCGCCGCGCTATCACCTCCTTAATGGACCAAGACGTTGGATCAAGTGTGAATACGCGCTTTTCCGAACACCCTCGCATTATGTGCGTGGGGGCTCAAGCCGATGACTGCAAACTTTCAGGATATATACATACATAAACGGCCGCACAGGAGGCACCATAATACTTTCAGGAAAAAGTATAAACACAGCCTTTATAACTCAAAAAAATATTGTCTTCACAATTGGGATACATGTCACTCGAACATGATACTCTTCGAGCACTACGCCTCTATTAAACGAGCGCTTTCTAGGACTTCTTCTAAATAGTTCTCAGCCGAGACATGGCCCACAGCCGGACCCTGGGTTGCAATAGCGGTGGCATCCATCTCTACCCAGTATGTCTTAACACGGGCAAGAGCCATCCGTGCGCCCTCTATGCATGCCGACCTCTTTACGGCATCGATATGCTGCATAGCACCAAGGAATTGTTGCACTAAACCAAAATAACTATTTAGCCTTGGCCCTTCCGGCCAAAGATGATCCATGACAGACCTCATGGCAAGCCCGGACAACCTATGGAGCTCAGCCCACTCGGGCATTTGTTCATTTAATAGTAGCGGACGCGTTGGAGTACTGAATTGCGACCAGAACAACTTTTCCACTTTGTAACCCTTTTGATCTTTGAAAAAATTAGTCGCATCAGCAGCACTCGTTGCCAAGTCCAAGTACGCGTCTACAGAACTCCATAGCTGATCCAGAGGGGCATACTTTGGATCTCCGAACTTCGTCCGCAACAAAAAGGGCTTCCCAGTCATGATATCTCCGGCTTGGTGGAGCTCCTCCTTCGCCGCTCTAATTTTCGAGCGGGTTTCCTTGGCCGCTACCGTGGCTCTCTTCAGGTCCGCCGCTTTCGCCTGGCTTTCCTTTTAAAGAAGCTCATACCGGTCGGTGGCATCCTTTAGCTCAATAGCCATCTTGGCTATTTTATCTTCGTAGTTGCCATGAGCAGCCTGTTCGGCTCTAAAGTTTTCGGCCACCTTTAGGGCGGCCACATCACTTGTCCTGGCTTGTTCCTTGGCTCGGGCAAGTTCCGCGCGAAGGGTCTCCACGACGGCAGCTCCGTCTGCAGTCACATCATATATTAGATACTAGCATCATGCTCCTCTTAATACTTTTTGACCACCCGAAAATACATACCATGTGCCTCATCAAGACGCTTGCTCACAAGCGCAATGTCGGCATCTGCCGCGTCCAGTTGCCGGCTCAGTCCGGCCAACTCAGCAGTCCGGCCAGCCACTGGACCGTCCGCTGCCTGCACATGAAAGGAGCACGATCATTACTTGGGACTATGATCCTCTGTTTGCCGCCTAGGGACAGCAACCAGAGTCTCAAGGGCTACTATCTGTATAGAGCACACCTAGCGTGTGCGGTACCGTCATTTTTTTTATTACTTTGCGTACCTCAAAGCCTTTTAGCAGGCTCGTAAAAGCTTCATGCAACCCACTTTTGGCGGATGAGATCCTCTCAACCACCATACCCATTAAAGTACGATGCTCCTCCGAGATAGCCGCTTGCTCCAAAAGACCCGTCAGTACGTCCGGTTGCGCACCGGACAATCCCGGACTCTTTCTGTTGCTCCCCTTAGGAGCCAAATACTCCAGACTTCGGGTGGCTGAAGGGTTACCTTCTGGCCTTGGCGGATCAGGAGAAATCCTTCGTGATGACACCTCAGCGTCATCCGCCCCAGGAGGCGGGAAGACAAGGGGAGGCATTTCGCTCTCCATCATCTCCGGAAGAAGATCCCCCGAAGATGAACTCTGTCGGGAAGGGCTACGATCCGGACTGCAAGACATGTGTCTCAGTTATTGTCCGTGGAGATAAAGCAAAATATATTTTCCAAAAGTACTTCTGTTCACTTACAGCTCGGTAGAGGGCTGACCCCCTTGCGGGCACTGTGCGGTAAGGATGACCTCCGGGTCAGGGCCCCCTGGCGAGGCTTTCTTCTCTCGTTTGGAAACCCTTGTTTCCAAGTCTTCAGGAGCGGTTCTTTTCCTTCTTGGGGGAGAGGGAATTTCAAATTCTTCTCCTCGATTATCCTCCTTCGTGGAGGCACTAATTCCCCCGGTTTGGATGAGTAATGCGTGAGCCTCGCTTTCGGCTTTTTTGTCTCTCCCTTTATCTTCCCCCGAGGGTACTTGATAAGGTGCGTACTCCAGCATCCTGGCTAGTACAGGATCCGGCGAGCCTTCGGGAAGGGGGGCCGAACACCTGATCATCTTCGCCTTTTTATCCAGTCCTAGTCAAGAGCGATTTTTTCAGAATGATGTTGTGACAAATAAAAAGACAGCATGTTCGGCCGCAGAATTACTTACCTGGGTATCTGGACGATTACAGTTGGGACCCGTATCCTCGGTGGTGACCGGACACTTTATTCGTGATCCGAAGAACAATCCATACATCTCTTCGAATGTCACGCCGAAGAACTACAGAATAGTTCGCGGTCCTTCCGGGTTGGACTCCCACATACAGAGAGATCGGCGTTGGCATGGCAGGACTCGACGAACCAGCATAACTTGCATTACCTTGACTAGACTGACATCCCTCTTGAGGAGATCTCGAATGCGACTTTGTAATGTCGGCCGTCATTGACTGGCCCCCAGTCCAGCCCCTTGTTGACCCATAACGCCAGTTGTGGCGGGGGGCCTAGGCGGAAGGCAGGGACAGCTGCCCACTTCGTACTTCGGGGAGCTGTGATATAAAACAACTCCCGCTGCCATAAGTTGGACACCTCCGGGAAGGAACCCTTTGGCCATGGAGCATCGATGCCTTTGCTTATTATGGCACCTCCGCATTCTGTGTGTTGCCCATCGATTATCTTCGGCTTCACATTGAAGGTCTTGAGCCATAATCCGAAGTGTGGGGTGATACAGAGGAAGTCCTCACACACGACGATAAATGACGAGATGTGAAGGATGGAACCTAGAGCTAGATCGTGGAAGTCGAGCCCGTAATAGAACGTAAGCCCTCTAAGAAAGGGATCAAGAGGATTGCCAATCTCAAGGGGATTGCCATGGAGGGAAGGGGATCAAGAGGGGAATTGCTTCAGTATTTGAATTGGAGTAGCTAGTTATAGGTTCCTCCTCTTACAAGCTGACGGCAGAGCCGTTCAACCAATGGCCGAATGACACGGTAGCTAGGGAACGTCGATATATAGTTCACTTGACCCACTCGTCGGATGCATATCATTGGGTCGGCTGTCTCAGTCGCTTGTCGAGCTGAACCACCTCCTGGGCTTCGTTGGTTGGGTTGTCTCCTGTAGTAGCCCGTGGTTTAGCCTTAACATTCCCCTTCCCTTGAAATGCCGCTTGTCCCCAAGCGGCCGCTCGAGGAAAACGCTACTTCAACGCCTCCAGATCCTCCCATGTTGCTAATGACTCCGGCTGATCAGACCACTGAATAAGACCTTGAGGAACTGCTTGCCCGCGAGCTTGACGGAAACACCGCTGAAGCACTCTGACAGGGATAGCAAGTTGTGAATCAACAAGAGGAAGATCAGATTGTACCTGACAATGAGGCCCCAATGCTTTCTTCAATTGAGACACATGCAAAAATGGATGAATTTTGCTATGAGCAGGAAGTTGCAAGCGATAAGCAGAAGGACCAATGCGCTCCAGTATCTTGAAGGGGCCATAGAACTTGAAAAGAAGTTTATGATGTGCACGGGGAGCAACAGAAGACTGCACATATGGCGGTAGTTTCATAAAGACAGAGTCACCAACTTGAAATACCCTGTCAGATCGCTTCTTGTCTGCCTGATTTTCATACGGACACGCACATGTTCCAAATGCTGCTGCAACAGCCTGAGCATGAGTGCGCGATCTTGGAGCCATGTGGACAGTTCTGGCACTGAGCAAGAGTCTGCATCTGATATGCCAAACTGACGAGGAAAATGCCCATACAGAGTCTCAAATAGAGATTTACCTTGCAGAGAGGAATGCATACTGCTGTTATACCAATACTCCGCGAGTGATAGCCACTGCGCCCACTTAGCTGGGCATGCATGCGTGAAACATCAAAGAAAGGCTTCCAAGCACTAATTCACGTGCTTTGACTGTTCGTCAGTCTGGGGATGATGGGAAGAACTCATCTTGAGCTTAGTGCCTGTCAGAGCAACAATTTCTCACCAAAAACGACTAGTGAAGATACGATCACGATCAGTAACAATTGATTCAGGCATCCCGTGAAGCTTGTATATGTTGTCCATGAACGCTGCAGTCAGCGTGGATACAGTAAAGGGATGTTGAAGACCAATAAAATGTGCATACTTGGACAGCTTGTCCATAACCACTAGAATGCAATTAAAGCGACCTGATTTTGGAAGGCCTTCAACAAAATCCATAGTAAGTAGTTGCCAGTACTAAGAAGGAACTGGCAAAGGAGCAAGAAGTCCAGGGTATTTAGCACGATCCAGTTTAGCACGTTGACAGATCGAGCATTCTTGCACCGTCTTATGCACTTGATTACTCATGCCTTTCCAATAGAATAATTTCTTGAGCTTCCGCAAGGTGACTGGCACACCTGAATGTCCTCCCAGGGGACTAGCATGGAAAGCCTCAATAATATTCACTGTCATGGGCGAGCCATTAGGCAACCACAATCGCTGCTTGTACCTGATGAGTCCATTTTGTAGAGAAAAAACATCTTCAGAGTCAGAGCGAACAGCCAATCTTGTAAGCAATTCTTGCACTTCTTGATCATGTTGGTAGGTGTCACACACATCCTGCAACCAAGCTGGGTGTTGACAAGTGATCGCTAATAATTCAGACTCAGGATGTGGTCTACTAGATAAGGCATCTGCAACTCGATTTTCAGACCCTTTTTTGTACTTTATCTTGAACTGCAAACCCAGCAACTTAGTGAAGACTTTCTGCTGCCAGGGAGTATGCAAGCGTTGGTCTTCCAGATGGGCCAAACTAAAGTGATCAGTAAAAATAAAAACTCAAAATGTTGTAGGTATGTGCGCCACTGTTCAACAGCCAATAAAATCGCCATGTATTCCTTCTCATAAGTGGACAATCCACGATTCTTTGGTCCCAACCCCTTACTGACAAATGCTATTGGATGTCCCTTCTGTAACAACACTGCACCTACCCTAGTGTCACTAGCATCAGTTTCAACAACAAACTGAACCTTGAAATCGGGCAAAGCAAGTACAGGTGCTGATGTTAGAGCTTTTTTTAACACTTCAAAAGCAGCATGTGTTGTTGTAGACCATACAAAGGGCACATTCTTGCGCAAGAGATGAGTCAAGGGCTGACTGATAACACCATAATTGCGCACAAATTTCCTGTAGTACTCAGAAAGTCCAAGGAACCCTCGAAGCTCCTTAATAGATTGGGGGCACTGGCCACTCAAGGACCGCTTGCACCTTAGCTGGGTCTGTTGACACTCCGTTCCCACTGACCACAAAGCCCAGATATAATATGCTACGTTGGGCGAATGCACATTTTGACTCTTTAACTCTCCACTGATGTTGCCTTAGTAGTTGCAAAACTTGCTTGAGGTGTTGCACATGTTCCTCTAAGGTAGCACTGAACACAAGTATATCATCAAATAATACGACTGCACAGACACAGTCCACAGGCGCTAGAGTAACATTCATCTCTCCTTGGAATGTAGATGGCCCTCCCGTCAGCCCAAATGATACCACATTAAACTCATAGTGACCATTGTGTGTATGAAAGGTCATCTTGTATTCTTCCCAGGGAGACAAACGGATCTGATGATACCCAGCACGAAGGTCCAATTTGGAAAAGGTCTGTTGACACTCCGTTCCCACTGACCACAAAGCCCAGATATAATATGCTACGTTGGGCGAATGCACATTTTGACTCTTTAACTCTCCACTGATGTTGCCTTAGTAGTTGCAAAACTTGCTTGAGGTGTTGCACATGTTCCTCTAAGGTAGCACTGAACACAAGTATATCATCAAATAATACGACTGCACAGACACAGTCCACAGGCGCTAGAGTAACATTCATCTCTCCTTGGAATGTAGATGGCCCTCCCGTCAGCCCAAATGATACCACATTAAACTCATAGTGACCATTGTGTGTATGAAAGGTCATCTTGTATTCTTCCCAGGGAGACAAACGGATCTGATGATACCCAGCACGAAGGTCCAATTTGGAAAACCATGAGGCGCCTGATAATTCATCGAGCAATTCATCTATCACGGGCAGAGGATATTTAGTCTTCAATGTCAACATGTTCAGTTGTCTGTAATCAACACAGAGTCGCCATGTGCCGTCCTTTTTCTTAACCAAAATGATTGGGGAGGCAAATGGACTAGTGCCAGGCGAAATTACACTAGAGGCTAGCATTTCTTTTACTTGTCGTTCTATTTCTGTCTTTTGATTAGGGGAATACCTGTATGGTCTAATGTTAACAGGACGAGCTCCCTCCGCCAGCGGTATTTTGTGATCACAAGAGCAGCGAGGAGGAAGGCCAGCAGGCTCCTCAAAGATATCTACAAACGAAGTAATAACTTGCTGAATTTCCTCCGGTACATCCTCAAGTACTGTCACTTTAGTCTCTTGTGTTTCTTGAATAAGCTGTAACTCCACTACGGTGAATTCAAACTCAAATGGAAGATCTCCTTGCAGAACAACCTTACTTCCCTTGTAATCAAAGGATAACAACTTCTGTAACCAATTGACACTCATAGTCCCTTGAGCTGAGAGCCAATCCATACCAATAATACCATCATAATGTTGTAGAGGCAAGATTTTAAAATCAGTAACAAATTGATGCCCCCCTACTGACCAGCCACATTTAGGAATCCAAGCAGAACACACTAGCTGCCCCCTCCTGCAATTCGGACCCTCTGCATTTTGCTCAACTTTTGCTGGCCTGCTAACTGACTTGCCAATATGTCACTAAGGAATGAATGAGAGCTGCTAGAATCCAGTAAGAAGATCACTTCCTGTCCTGCAACTTGACAAGTGAGTCGAATAGCGTTGTTAGCTAGGTCAGCTGTTTGTGTTTCTGCAGATAAGACCATCAGATCAACTTCACTATCATCCGAGTCTACAGAATCAGTAGCACAAAATTCCAACAATTCTTGCACCACATGTAGTTGTACTGTATTATTGCACTTGTGGTCTCTGCCCCACCGCTCACCACATATATAACACAACCCTTTTGCTCTCCTGTAAGCCTTGAGAGTACCCAACTTGTCCTCTGAAACTGAGGTCATTTTCTGTGTGTCAGAGGTCCTTACTTCACTAAGCGCCTTATATTCAGTTGGCTGTTTATACTGTCACGAAGGAGTGGAGTAGCTCGTTCGCTTGTTGGAATGTGGATACTCTGGTTCACTATCCCCAACCTCTTCCTGTACTGCAGCGATTGAATAAGCTGCATCCAAATCAGCTGGGCGTTGCACTGCTACCACCATCCCGACAGTGGGCTTTTGGCCATCGACAAAACGTGTGGTATAATGCAGCATATCAGGCTCAGGCTCATATGCTGTCAGCTGATCCATCATCTCTGAAAACTGATTTATGTACGCTTCCACAGACCCTGTCTGACGCAGTCTATACACTTTGCGCACAAGTATTTGATGCTGATTTCGCCCAAAGCGAGCAAGGACAGCGGCACAAAACTCATTCCACGATGAACAAATAAACTTCTGTTGAACTGATGAGAGCCAACGTGCTGCTGGGCCTTCAAACTTCATAGCTGCTACTGCAATCCAGAGGTCAGGATCTGTATCGAACATATCAAAGTAATCCACACATCTCGTCCGCCATAACTTGGGATTCTTTCCATCAAACCTCGGAAAATCCACTGATGGTGGTCGTCCATGCCCTGAATTTCCTGACGAAGACAACGCGCCATTCCGCCTCTCACGGTGTGACAGACTGGAGAAGGAAGAGGTCAGTCTGGGCAAATCAGCCATACCTCAAGCCGGTGGTGGAATATATGGCCCAGACAAGGCTGCACCCTTCGCCGCCATGGACGAACGGAACGCCTGCATGTTCCCTTCTGTCGCGCCCTTGGGAGAGCGCTCGCCCCCTTCTGCTTCATTGGGACGAGTCGTTGAACCCTTGGCGACGCACAGTTCCTGGATTTGCCTGAGGAGGTCCACTTTGGTGCCGTCGGTGTACGCTTGCATGTCGTTGACGGCTGTTTCCATCGCCGCCTCGATGGCCTTGTCGACGGCCGCCCCGACCGAGCGCGACACTGCTGCCTCAACTGCGCTGCCCACCGCCGCCACAATCATCGCCTCAAGCTCCTTCTGGTGGCGAAGATGGGTCGCCTCGCTTGCTTGTGTGACCGTCTCGTAGATCGCCTTGCCCTCCGAAGTGAGATTGTCCATGAGTTCCTGACGCCGGCGCGCCACCGCCACCGCCAGCCTAGTCTCGTGTGGATGCTCCATCGTGGGTGGGGAAAATTTTGGCTCTAAGTACCAATTCTTAACAACTAGCTAAAAATCTCAAGGGGATTGCCATGGAGGAAAGGGGATCAAGAGGGGAATTGCTTCAGTATACGAATTGGAGTAGCTTGTTACAGGTTCCTCCTCTTACAAGCTGACGGAAGAGCCGTTCAACCAATGGCCGAATGACACGGTAGCTAGGACACATCGATATATAGTTCACTTGACCCACTCATCGGATGCGTATCGCTGGGCCGGCTGTCTCAGTCGCTTGTCGAGCCGTACCAGCTCCTGGGCTTCGTTGGTTGGGCTGTCTCCTGTAGTAGCCCGTGGTTTAGCCTTAACAGCCTAGCCCTCGGGGGAAGTGGGAAACAAATAGACACTCCCATTGGGTTCGGGAGTGGGGATGACCTGCCCTTGAGCAGGCAGCCTGTGCGAGATTTCGGCGGTTAGATACCTGGCTTCCCTTAGCTTTTTGATGTCCTCCTCTATGACAGAGGAAGCCATCCACCAGCCTTGAAGGTCCGAAGCGCTTAGCCTGAGCCTTGGGTGTTGGAACTCGGGGTGGGGGAAGGGAAGGATTGAGCGCGAGAAGAAAAGGGCAGGCCTTGGCCCCTTTATAAAGAGGGCGAATATCAAGCATCCTCCGCATGGCCGTTTGGAACTTGCCTAAAATCGAGGAGTCATATTAACTAGCACGATTGGGTTACCCGCACCCATATTGATGAGACTCCCGTGATAAGGGGAACATGATCTCTGCTTCAACAAGACATACTAATAAAACTGCCTCGCAACACGTGCAGTGGCAGGCAGGGAAAAATGGTTCGTAATGACCGCGCCACGGCAGGACGTCACGTTATGAAAAGTTGTCAGCAGATTAGATTTGTGGAATAATATACTCTCTACGGTGGTATGTGGAATTTATTTTGCAGAGCCGGACACGATTCCTGTGTTCAAAATCTTCTATGGAGTATTCGGAGAAGGAACCCGCCTTGCAATGCCAAAGACAATCTGCACGCCGGACTCATCGTCATTGAAGCCTGGTTCAGGGGCTACTGAGGGAGTCCTAGATTAGGGGGTCCTCAGACAGCCGGACTATATACTTTGGCCGGACTATTGGACTATGAAGATACAAGATTGAAGACTTCGTCCTGTGTTTGGGTGGGACTCTCCTTTCCGTGGAAGGCAAGCTTGGCAATTCGGATATGTAGATCTCCTCCCTTGTAACCGATTCTATGTAACCCTAGCCCCCCCCCCTCGTGGTGTCTATATAAACCGGAGGGTTTAGTCCGTAGGAAAACAATAATCATAATCATAGGCTAGCTTCTAGGGTTTAGCCTCTATGATCTCGTGGTAGATCAGCACTTGTAATACTCATATCATCAAGATCAATCAAGTAGGAAGTAGGATATTACCTCCATCGAGAGGGCCCGAACCTGGGTAAACATTGTGTCCCCCGCCTCCTATTACCATCCGCCTTAGATGCAGCGTTCGGCACCCCCTATCCGAGATCTGCCGGTTTTGACACCGACACACTTACCGGTGATGACCATAGTTTGAGGAGTTCATGTATTCACTATGTGTTAATGCTTTGGTCTGGTACTCTATTAAAAGGAGGCCTTAATATCCCTTAGTTTCCAACAGGACCCCGCTGCCACGTGAGGGTAGGAAAAAAGATGTCATGCACGTATGACTATATTCGGAATACATGCCTACATTACATTGATGAACTGGAGCTAGTTCTGTGTCACCCTATGTTATAACTGTTGCATGATCGATCGCATCCAACATAATTTTTATAATGGACTAACAACCTGCTTTAAGGGAAATATATAATTTTGTGCAAATTGAAGAAGAGAGTCTCCCACAAGCATGGGTGAGGCTTCTCCGATTACTTAATGCTTTGCCTGATCATCCTCTGAAGAAAAATGAAATACTTGATATCTTTTATAATGGACTAACCGATGCTTCCAGAGATTACCTGGATAGCTGTGTTGGTTGTGTTTTCAGGGAAAGAACTGTTGATCAAGCTGAATTGCTATTTAATAATATGTTGACTAATGAAAATAATTGGACACTTCCTGAACCAACTCCTAAGCCAACTCCAAAGAAAAGGGGTATTCTATTTCTCAGTCCTTAGGATATGCATGAGGCAAAGAAATCTATGAAAGAAAAAGGTATTAAACCCGAGGATGTTAAGAATTTACCGCCTGTTGAAGAAATACATGGTCTTAATTTACCACCTATCGAAGAAATATGTGATCTTGATAACCCTCCACAGATGGTAAAGGTAAATTCTCTCTATAGATATGATAAAGCTGAAATCCCGCCTATTAAGTTTGCTAGCCAATGCTTAGATGAGTTTGATAATTTTATTGTTAAACAAGCAAACTTCAATGCTTATGTTGGTAGACAATTGAAACATAATACCTATATGATTGAACACTTGGGTGATTATATGTCTAATGTTAAACGTGAACTTAAACTTATTATTAAACATGCTTCTATGGTTACCACTCAAGTAGAACAAGTACTTAAAGCTCAGAATGATTTGCTCAATGAATTGAATACTAAGAATAATGACTTTGTTGTTAGAGTTGCAACTAGAGGAGGTAAAGTGACTCAGGAACCTTTGTATCCTAAGGGCCACCCTAAGAGAATTGAGCAGGATTCTCAGAGAAATAACGTTGATGAACCTAGTCCTTCTAAGAGGAAGAAAAAGAAAAATGATAGGACTTTGCATGCTTCTAGTGAACATGTTGTAGACACACATGAGAATCCTAATGATATTTCTATTTCTGATGCTGAAACACAATCTGGTAATGAACATGAACCTAGTGATAATGTTAATGATGATGTTCATGTTGATGCTCAACCTAGCAATAATAATGATGTAGAAATTGAACCTGTTATTGATCTTGATAACCCACAATCAAAGAATCAACATTATGATAAGTGAGACTTTGTTGCCAGGAAGCACGGTAAAGAAAGAGAACCATGGGTTCAGAAACCCATGCCTTTTCCTCCTAAACCAT
>NW_024117537.1:0-6059 GCF_003073215.2 Triticum urartu | reverse complement strand
ACGCCCACGACGCAGAGGTGATGTCTTTGTTTCCCTTCTCCTCGCCAAGGCTCTCACTCGCCGCCACCGACACCTATCTGCTACTACCCTGAGCAATGGGTGCACGCCCGCCACAGTGACAGATGGGGACATGATCACTACGGAGAGGGTGCTACCATGGGAGGGCAAATGAGCTAGGTGGAGGGGCGTCCCATTGACGGGGAAGGCGGCAGGAGGAGGAGGAGCGCGACTACCAAAGGGCACTCGCCGCTTGTTGACGACGTGCTCGCGCTCGAGAATGAGGGGGTTGGGATAGATAGAGGGGGAGGGGGAATAGAGGAAGAAAATTCACCTTACACATAAAAACTGCCAACTAAGCACTAACAGATGGATCCCACCTATCATAAACACACTCAAATAACCCTAATCCATCAATTAGAGCTATCTACAAAGACTTTACTTTAGGCAGGGTGTTATCAGCCAAAAATTATAGAAGTGTCCCTCAATGTGGTGGGTTCTTGCAATTAGCTCTCCTCCTGAGCATTATGTGTCCGACTTCCGTTGTATGGGGTTTGACCAAGGTTGTCAGAATCGCGATCCTGTTATACGATTTTACGACTTTACGATCCAAACTAACCCCTATGATTCTATGATTTTAGTTCATAGAATCTACATTTCTACGATCCTGATAGTGAAGATTCTATGATTTGCGATCCTACCATCGGAGCTCCGAACCGATTCAAAATCGCGATTCTGAGAACCTTGGGTTTAACCCTTAGCTTATTTAATATTTTTTAACACAATACAAACACAGACGCTCAAACGTATGCATATACACTTCCCCATATGAACGTGCACAGACACCCTACCTCTATGAGCACTTTTAGAGACTGAGCCGACATATCTTCTTGAGATTGACGAAATCATCACACGCGCATCCGTAGTCAACGAGAACGCCTCCTCCCATTAAACGAGCATCGCCGGAAAACCTGAAATAAATTCAGGGAAATGCGAGAACCACCAAGTCTAGAACTTGAACCCTATTGGGCTGATTTCCACCACAATGAATATAACTATCTATGCCGAGTTTTACTATACCTACGTAAATATTCTTACTGAACTTACAAATGAGCTGACCTGGCCTAATTTGGTTGAAAGGAAAAGAGGCCTAGGCCCACCCTGTAGAATTCAGGAGGGGTGATTGGCTGAGGAAGCTAAATATAAGTGTAAACTAATATATAATCTTTTAAATCACTACATAATCTTATATTAGTTTAAAGAAGGAGTAGAGCTTTTACGTGGCAGGTTATGTGTAGCATTTTTTTATTTGAGCTAGGCTCAGTTTGCACCCTCAGCTTATTTATAATGTGTTAGTTTGCTTTATATAATGTGTTGGTCTATTTAGAGTGAGAGCTTGGTTACCTGATCGGTCTGGTTTTATACTACTCCCTTCATTCCTAAATATTCGTCTTTCTAGAGATTTCAACAAATGACTACATACGAAGCAAAATGAGTGAATCTACACTTTAAAATATGTCTATATACATCCGTATATGGTAGTCCATTTGAAATCTCTAAAAATATAAATATTTAGGAACGGAGGGAGTATATGTGAAAAGAAAAGGCGTGGCTAGATCTCAGTCGATTAAGAATTAAACAAGTCTCAGGCTGTGTTTGGTTGGACAGATTGTCCCAACTTCTGCTTTTTAGAAGCTAAAAGCTAACCAAAGGGATAAATTATCGAAGTAGCTTCTAATAATCTGTAGCTTTTACGTAGTATAAATTTCGCAGCTGGGGTACCCCCAACTTTTACAGCTTCTAAACCAACCACTTTCAGCTGTCCCTATAATAATTGATGGTGTTTACCCACCAATGCCACTCCCAAGTCATACCTGTTCGATCTCTTCTTCTCAACTCTCGCAGGAGGCATGAACGAAGCCCGCCGCCTGCTCCGGCGAACCTCCGCTGTCGCCCGCTCCGTTCCAAGGTAGAATTTCTACAACCTCCTCCCTCCTCCATGCTCCTCCCTTCCCTTACTATTACCGACGGCCCAGCTCAGGCCGGCCATCCTCGCCGGCGCACCGGCCACTCCTAGTACCCCCAAGTCCCTCCTCCCTCCTCCCTCGTCCCCACTTTCTCCATCCTTTGCCCCTTTCAGCACTATCCTGCTCGCCCCTTCTGGCCCACCTGTTCCTGGCGGCCTAGGTCCGGCCGGCCGACCGGCCTCATTCCTCCTAGCCCTCTCCCCAATTCCCTGCTCCCTCCCCCTCTCTCCTTCCTCCTCACCCTCCCTGTTTAGGTTTCCTTTGAATTTTTTTGCACAATTTTATTTCTGTAATGTTTAATTGCTTGTATACATGATATGTACAGAAGCTGAACATGCTATACCTATTCTTTTGTTTGATGTATAAGCTTGTATGACATGCCATCTAAAAAGACAACAAACAACATTCACAAAAAATTCTTGTACATAGATATTATCTTTGCTACTTGTACATACTATTTGAGTACTTGCTGTTATTGTGTAATGCATTGTTCTTGATACGTGTTTTTCTCATATTGCTTTATTGAAGTATGACTGAGAAGGCGGTGTGGGATGATGCTCATCTCAAGAAACTCATTGAAATATTGAGAGAAGAGGTTGAAAAAGGGAATAGGCCATTAGGTTATTTAAACAAGAAGGGTTGGGAAAACGTTTTGGAGAAATGGGAAGCTAGAACGGGAAAGAAGTATCCCAAGGATAAATTCAAGAACAAGTGGGATGCCATAAAAAATGAGTACACTTGGTTCATGGAGTTGAAAAATGAAGCAACTGGGCTTGGATGGGATGATGCAAAGAGAACCGTTGATTGCTATAAAGAATGGTGGGATGAACATATCAAGGTAGGACTAGCCATTTTGTTTTTCATCTGGCATGGTTCTATATGACTGCATTATCTCACTTGTACATTAAAATCCATTTCAGAGATGTCAAGAGAGTACAGGAAAGAAATGCAATCATATGAAGTTCAAAAAACAGGGACCAAAGCACCTTGAAGATTTGCACATCATATTTGACAAAGTACATGTTACTGGGGCTAGTGCTTCTTGTGCTGGAGATATATCTTCGGATGAATCAAGTGATGATAATGCGGTTCCTTTCGAGAAACCCGATGATAGTGCTGAAATGAAGTTGGCATCTTCGAAGAAACCAAAACCAAGCAAGAAGCGCAAGCAACCTTCTAACTCAAATGAGGAGAAGGAAGAGAAGACTCCATTCTTACGATTGTACAAGCAGACATGCGAGAAAATAGAAAGTGGAGTGGAGAAGATAACTTCAAGTGTTGAAGCATCATCTGCTCCTCTCACAAACCATGTTCCCACCATTTCAGAAGTAATGAAGATGGTCAAAGAATGTGGTGTGAAGGAAAAAACTGCTCTCATGCACACAACCCTCACTCTTATAGTGAAGCCCGAGTTTAGGGAAATCTTCAATGTTCTTGAAACAAAAGAAGGGAGGTTTGATTTTTTGGAGAGGGAGCATGAGAAGGAGATGTTGAAGCACGTGTAGTGAATCATATTTTTTTATGTTATAGACCTATATTTGCTTTCATTGTGGATCAAATTTGGTTATTTGTGGACCATATTTGCTTTCGTTGTGGATGTAATTGCTTTTGTCGTGGACCATATTTGCTTATGCTGGTTTACCATATTTATGTTGTGAGAAATATTTACTCATGTTGTTTACCATATTTATGTTGTGAGAAATATTTACTCATGTTGTTTACCATATTTATGTTGTGAGAAATATGTGCTCGTGTTGTTTGACCTTACTTATGTTGTGAGAAATATGTGCTCGTGTTGTTTGACCTTACTTATGTTGTGAGAAATATTTGCTCGTGTTGTTTACTATATTTATGTTGTTTGCTTGTGTTGTTTTACAATATTTATGTTGCAAGAAATAACTGCTCATGTAGTCTGATCATATTTATGTGATGACCATTTATATTGTTATGTAGATGGACCCAAGAATGGAAGAAGTGGCCATAAAGGGACAGGAGAGAATGAAACTTCTAGCTGAACTTGCGAATCAGGCTGCTATCATGGGAAACCTAGGTAACCTCTATGTTGAGCGATACTTGAACAAAACATACAGAGTGCCTCAGCAAACAGGACTTCAATGGGTCATGGAGTGTTACGGTCGACCTAGATACTTTTATAAAATGTTTCGAATGGGCACTGATGTTTTCATGGCACTTCATGATTTGCTTGTCTCTGCATATGGTTTGACGTCAACCACTAATGTTTCATCAATTGAGTCACTGGCCATGTTCTTATGGATTGTTGGAGGCCCTCAATCATTTGCTCAAGCTGAGAACCGTTTTGTACGATCACTTTGGACAGTTCATACAAAGTTTAAGGAAGTTTTGTTATGTTTGCGCAAGTTAGCGAAAGATAACATCAAACCAATAGATCCTACTTTTAGGCATGATCATGAAAGTCGACATGGTTTCACATCTCAGAATGTGCTTGCAGTATGTGACTTTGACATGAGGTTTACCTTTGTGGTTGCGGGTTGGCCGGGCTGTGCACATGATACAAGGGTCTTGAATCATGCATTAGCACACTTCCCTTCATTTCCTATACCACCCAAAGGTATAATGTAGTAACTGATGTCATCATTAATTATATTCTTATGTGTGACGCTAACTTGGTGTTTTTTTTCAGGGAAATACTATCTTGTCGACTCTGGGTATCCAAACCGAACGGGATACCTTGCTCCTTTTAAGGGGAGTACATACCATCTGCCAGAATTTCGCCTTCGCTGTCATCGTCCACCTGAAGGGAAGTACGAGTTGTTTAACTTTTCACATTCATCCCTTCGAAATGTTGTTGAGCGTGCTTTCGGGGTACTCAAGCAGAAATGGCGCATCTTGAAAGGGGTCCCAAGTTTCTCACCTCGTACACAGAAGCATATCATCATTGCTTGCATGGCATTGCACAATTTCATTCGTGATAGCAAGTTGAGTGACAAAGTTTTTGATAAATGTGATGCCGATGATGAGTATGTACCTCTAGTGCTACGAAAGGAGGTGGCACCAACACAGGCGGATCCCGTTGAAGAAGAGGAGAACGAAGATAGCATGAACAATATTCGTAGTAGGATAGCTGATGCTTGTCTTGCGATGGCAAGATAAGTTAGTTATGTCGATGAAGGTCATCATCATGTGAACCATATGTGTTTTCTCTATGCTCCACATCTTCCATAATAATATTATGGTGTAACTATCTGTTTGGATATATGAAACATCAAACCATAATCGTTAAATTGCATATGTGTTACCTATGAATCATCTTAATTGTCATAATTTTCCTTTGCAAAATGGACGTTCAATTGCCTCCCATATATGTATCACTGCTCTACAGTCATCTAGGAATTTAACATATTTCACTATGGCCTAAGGGGCATTACAGAACATTCACAGTCAAATCTACAGTTTCACAGTTGTTTCAGCCAAACGACTTCCAGCTTTTCCACAGCAGAAAGTTCACAGCAGCTTTTTCACAGCTCACAGCTCACATCAGCTTTTACAGAATCTGCAGCTCAACCAAACACAAGCTCAGTCAAGTGACATAGTATATAAAAAAGAAAAAGAAAAAAATTGTACCAATGTCCATGCAAAATCAAAGAAATATAGCATCAACTAAGACATAATAAAGTCTCAGTCGACTGAGACTTAACAAAACTTTTTTAAAGCACTTGGAAAACCATCAACGGAGTTGCTAAATCTCAGTCAATGCTATATCCATGGGATCTTATATGGAGATCCGTGAAAAAAAATATTTTTATTTTTCCTTTTCTTTCTTACATGTATGTTATGTTACTTGATTTAGACTTGGTTAAGTCTCAATCAACTGAGATCTAGCCACACCCAATGTTGCTTCAGATAATCACCACGCGCGCGTGCTTTTGCTACTCTGCAAATGCAAATGCATAAGCATACGCGTCCCAGTCCATTTTACCCGATATGCATCAGACGGCTACGAACTGATCGCCCCTCAAACCGCCGGCGCCTTCCCGCCGTCTCCTCCAACCCTCG